>NW_026115321.1:265000-279128 GCF_001640805.2 Lates calcarifer
CAGAGAAGGACAGAAAAGAAAACAAGAGGCTGAACAGGTGAGGGAGTTGGAGGTGGTGTATGTTTTGTCTCTGCAGGCTGTGGGTGAAGGTTTGACCTCCCAATTATCCCCCTGCTCCTCCCCCTAACGCGGCCTGATGGGCCTGTAGGAGTTTCAGTGTGACGACCTTTAGGTCAATCAGCTGTGAGAAAGCTGCGACCTCCGTCAGCCTCCTGCTGTGTGTCTGAGTGTGTGTTTATGTGTGTGTATTTCTGAAAATGACTGTCTCTGTTGTGTATGTGTGTGCATATGTGTGTGCATGTTTCAGTAATACTTCAGACAGAGGTGATCCTCTGAGCTTTCCTCTGGCAAAACCAGGAGGTTACAGTTTTTAATCATTCGTCCAACTCGAGTTTAATCTGTATTTGATCATTGTTTTATTTTACCTATATACATTACTGCAGATAGTTGTTTGACTGCTTGTGTGATCGCTTGTTGTTGTTGATATTGGTATCGACCTCAAGAATCTGATACGGTCTGAACTGTGGTCTTGTATCAGCTCGGTTTGAGTATCTCAATTAGTTATTGATCAGAGCTGATTGATCAGTGCTGATAGTGAAGACCCTGACAGTCTGGCTTGTTGTTGGTAATCCAGCCAGCAGAGAAAGCTTTATATTACTTTTTGCTAAAAGTAAAATGTTCTGTGAGTACACTGTGATTTGTGTTTCTGCAGCGGTTCCAAGGCCCCAGATGATTTAACACAGAAGTCCACATTGTCGTACTGTCGGACAGCAAAGCTTGAGCTTTGTCGTTGGTCCAGTCATAAATTGTCTTGGACTGCTCCGTCTGGATTATTTGTTGGCCAAAAAATCCAAGAAAGTAAAACATATCTGCAATGCTGGGTGTAAAACAATGCTATGGAAAACGCTAGCATACTTTACCAATCACTGCTGCAGTTCCCACCCTGAGAGTTCCTTAACTTTCAGAGGGTACTGTTTCCAGAGAAGGAACTTTTTGGGGGTAAAACCCCTGGAACTTAATTAGTGCCCCGGGTCCTCTGATGGAAACACAGGTGGGGTAACTGGGTTCCTTTAAAAGTTCCTGCAGTGAAATGGAACCTTTGATGTTTTCAGGTCCAGGCTGCTGATGGTCAGTGAGTGACGTCTGTCCGTTCTAGAACCCTATACGTCAGAGAATTCGATACATTTTCCACATAAGTTAAATCAGAATCTGCTGCTGTCTCTACACACACACACACACACACACACACACCTCTACATGCGGCTCCACCCCTCCCTCCCTCTCCCTCTCTCTCTCTCTCTGCATTCCTCCCTCTCTCTCTCACGAGGCGGAGAGAGGCATGTCCCTGCGTGTTCCTGTTCGAGGTCGAGCGACACAGAGCCTGAACAGAGAGAGAGAGTCAGTCAGTCCTCTTCAGTGAATCCTGAAGCAGCAGCAGCACGAGCTCAGCGCGGACTGATTTCACTATAACTGATCGATTTCTACTCTCATCGATTCACTGATTAACCGGATGGATTGTTGACGTCACGGTGTCTAATTGCCGGATGTACCTTTGATGGATTTCGGGCTTTAATCGCCTCAGATTTGATTTGTAGTTGTAATATTCTCTCGTCTCTCGGTGTGTGGGAGGGCTTCACCTACCGGGACAGCCATGGGTTTCTACGGCACCTTGAAGCTCATCTTCTACAAAGTGAGTAGTGATTATAGAGGGGTGATCGATCGGCTGACGTAAGCAGCTGCGGTTTAATGTCTATGATTTTATGTGGCTGAGGGCTGTCCTGCAGGAATTCAAGGTTGTCAGGCTCGTGCAGCTCTGGGATGACAAGGCGTTTCTCTCTGACAGCGGAATGCCTCGGTAGCGCGTGCGTGTGTGCGTGCACGTGTGTGTGTGTGTGTGTGATGGACCACTGCGGAACCGAGAGAGAGAGACTACTCATTTTATATCCTCTCTCTCTCTGTCTCTGTCTGATTTGATTATTGATTGTTGATCACCGACACCTGTCTCTGTGTAGGTGTCTGTACTTTGAGCCTCAGCAGTTAAACACACAGAGCCAATGAGCAAGGCATTTAGAACCTTTAGAAATGAACATTTTGCTTCCTTTAAATATTACACATCAAAGTGAGATAAACTGTATTTTTTGTGTAAAATGTATTAAACAGCAAAAAGGTATGAAAAAGATTTAAAATCAGACAAAACCAGAATATCTCAAACTTGTCTTTACAGCTACACAACCTTCAAACCTTTGAGACTGATGTGTTGTTGTTACAGATGTGTATTAAACTGCAAAACTATCAGGACTTAAGATCAGAAAACACTTTAGTGCCCAATATTTAAAAATGAAACACAGGTCAATGCAAGGTCACAGTATATACCCACTGTTGATTATAGACATAACACGATTCACAATAGTAATATTATAGAGGCGATCTAACTCTAAGATGAAGAGAAAAGTACAATAAGGATAACTGTATATTCCGTGTTACCTGTCAGTCATTACCTACTGGCTGGTTAAAGGTGTAATCCTCGTTAAAACTACTGTAAACTGAAAACACATAAAATGGTTACTACACAGCATAGATGCTGTTAACTGCATTTGTAGGTCAAAGATGGTGTCAGCTACAAACAGCTAGCTTAACGAAATGTATGTTTTGCTTCATTCCACTGTATTATAGACATGTTGCAGCTCTAACATGGACCATAAGGTCACTGTAGAGTCTCTATTACATACCATAAATAAACAGTTAGTAACATTATAGGTGATGTTAAAGAAAATAGAAATATTGTCATCCATCATAGGGATACCTTAAACTTCTCATAGAAATCTACCAGTTTCACTAAAACCCAGATGTTTTTCCTGACACATGGCAGAGCTGAACAGTTCTGGTTTTAACAGTAAACACATTTTGTTGCTTTTCGCCCCCAAGTGAAGTTTTATTTTTTGGCTTAATGAAATCCACACAGACGCGACATCTGTTATTAAAAGCCAGTGACACTGAGGGAAAAAAGTCATAAAATGAAAAGCAGATTATGAGTTTAGGCCGGAGTTAGGAGCTGAAATCACAGCTGTGTGCTGTGACTTCATGAATAGGAAACTGTAGAGTGAACCTCTGATATTATCAGTGATATAAATATAACAGGAGTGTCTGATTATGCAGTCAGCCTGATAACGCTGAGGTTCACAAAAAGATGCCAAGAGGAAGGAGGACACACACACACACACACATGCTGTCCTCTACATCTCCAGCAGGCTGTTAGCAGCATGCTGCTCTATTTTAGACCAGTGCTGCACCGGCGACATTCCTCCGATTTTCTGCATTCCTGCGTTCATTCACTGAGAGAGAGACGCAGGGAGGAGAGAGATAGAAGGCTGATTCAGACCTCTGGGGTTGGTGTGTTTGTGTTACTTAAACAGCGTAGGTGTTTTCTAGTGTCTCTGTAGTGGCACAGAAAGCTGCAGTTTATCTGCATCTCTTCATTAATGTCGACTCTGCAACAACTGTTTGGTCTTTTTCCCATTTTTGACCACAAGAACTTTACAGAAACCCACAAACATTTGGAGGATCACAAGAACTCTTCTAGCATTTCCTCCACAGGCTGCTTTAACACAGTTTCATGTATCTCATATTCAGATAATATTGAGAGCTAAGGGGAAAGTGGAACTTCAAGGGTTTGTCCCAGAGGTTAAAAAAAGGGTCTATCCACATTTATAACTCCACTAACAAGAAATCCAGCCTTGGAACATCCTTTCTCAACAGTATGTCAAGAGGCCTGCTTCATGTTTAAATGAGACTAATATTGTAGTTTATTCAGTATTATTTTATTAGCCTTTAACAAACACAATTTCCCATAAACCCTAGACATTCAGGGGCTAAATGCTTTGGCTCGACAGAATCAAGTTGAGTTGAGTTGAGGCCATGGGCGAGTCAAGGGGTTGCAGGCGGTTAAGACACCAGAGAGTTGAAAAACAACATTAAAAGAGAGCATTGTTGAGTTTTATGGATATGGACGAAACCATGTGTGAAAGAAATGGAGTTAGTCGAACAGAGGCTAGCCCAGACAGGACGTAATGACTTCAGCTCTTTATTTTGATACAATCACTTGGCTACACGCTGTATGAGCGTTAGTTAGATAAGAAATAGAAACAACAATGACTGGCATAGATAAACTATGAGTGACAAATAAATTCCCAGATTTCAGGTGTAAATCTTCTGAATGCTGAAGCTACTTGTGACATGGAATGAGTAATAAACTGAATGCATGGCAGAAGTTATTGTGGTTTACCTGTTAGTGTGTTGGTGTCTCAAGCTGTCTCTGTTTTTGTTTCTCGACCATCAGATGAAGAGGAAGTTGGATCATGGTCCAGACGGTCGGCCGTTCCCTTCAGGGAAGAAACACTGTAAAGGCAACGGATACCTCAGGTAACACGTACAGTTCATTTATTGACCTTAAAAGTTTTCAGCAGTACCAGTTAGTCAGTAATGAAAGTATATCGTAATTATTTGGAGAAGAGGATTTTTGCAGTTTACATGTAGGAAAATAAGAGAAACGTAACAGCAAATTAGAAAAAACCTGTAAATACAAATTGTAACTACAATTTAAGGAACAAAGAAAATTGACAACACAAAAATCTAATATGAAAATTTGCACAATGTTCAAAAACCATAGTCCTGAAACATCTCAGAGATATTTGTTTTGGCTTGTTTGTTTTCTCTGTTTATATTTTGGACTAACGTAGCAGGCTGGAAATGCTAACTGTTGCAGATGCTAACATCCGTCATTCTCTTTCCAGTCCTTCCAGTCTGGTTCAAGCCACGCCCACCACATTTGGCGACCTGCGACTGGCCAATGGGCACTCGGCTCAGCGGCGGCGGGTCACCTCGGGTCCACCTCCTTCTGGTCTGCAGGACTGGCTTCACACCTTCCAGGTCAGCACACAGTCACAGTTGTTCTAAGCTGCATATGTGCCATGCAAGGATGTAAAGGTCAATTCCATATTTTTAACAAGCAGACGTAATAATGTTTTGTTAAATGTTAATTAACTGCATATTTTCCCACGTTATATAATATGTTCTGTAAGAGACTGGTGGCATTTAATGAGCCCAAATAAACTACTCCCAGTCTACATGACTTGCCGAGACAACGTTAATTCGCAGACGCTCCGTCCTGCAGCGCTGTAAAATACACCCACATCTCTGGATGTTTGGTAACGTCTGTGTCTGTGAGTATCTTCCGCTCACTGCACGTAAACACTGAGCGGTAGAGGAGTGCTGCCTCCGAGCTGTTCTTATATAACTAATAAAAAAACATACAAGTACAAACACACACTCACACACACACACACACACACATTAAAATGAAAACACGAGTCTGTCTTTCTCAGCTCGGGGAAGAAGTTAACACGATTTCATCGACACAGAAACACACATGAATATAAATACATAAAATACAAACTCAAAGCACATAAAATGCTCACACACACACACACATGCACAGATGAACAAAAATAAACACAATAAAAACAGAACAGAAAAAAACAGAAAAAGAAATGTTTTATTGTAAATGGCAGATGAAATACTCAGAAGACAAAAGAGAAGCAAACACTTACTGTAAATATAAATGGAAAAAAAAAGATGCTCAAAAGAAGAAATGCTTAAAAGAAAATGAAAAAAAGAAACAAAAAAGTGAATAGGAAAAGAAACTTGAAAGTAAGTGGAAAAAGAAACACTAACTATATGATCTATGATATATTCTGCACTTAGACACAGTCAAATAGACAAATACATTACGTTTCTTCATCCCGTCTTCTGCCTTTTTATCTTCCTCTCCCCCATCTCTTCATCCTCCCTCCCCCGCTCTACAGGCGTGGAGTGGTCCTGAGAGGCTATTGGCTCTGGACGAGTTGATCGACAGGTGTGAGACCAGTCAGGTGAAACACATGATGCAGGTCATCGAGCCCCAGTTCCAGAGAGACTTCATATCCCTGTTGCCCAAAGAGGTACAAACACTCACCCGCAAAACCACCAAAGTCTGGATCTGCGGTGACATTATAAACAACCTGTGAATTCTGTGTTTCCCTTTGCAGTTAGCTCTGTATGTGCTGACCTTCCTGGCTCCCAGAGACCTGCTGCAGGCCGCTCAGACCTGCAGATACTGGAGGATCCTGGCTGAGGACAACCTGCTGTGGAGGGAGAAGTGCCGCGAAGAAGGTAAACACCACTAAATACACTAAGTACACAAAATACACAGTCCACAAGGCACTGGTTTTTACTTCTTTGTCTTTTTGCTGTTGAGGATTTCTGCTTTAAATCCTTTCTGGCTTTGTCTGTTTCTTTGGGCTTTAATTTCGTCAAGGCTTAAAGTTTAACGATGTCTAAAATAAACACTCACATCAGTTATTTATCCATCATAATGGGAAGGTTGTGATGTTTTCATGGTAGAAAACCTCCTTCATGTTCACGTAGTAGCAGCTGCACTGAAATCGAAAAAATCTCATTGGCTTTTTGTGGAGGGAACCAGGGTGATGCTAACTTCAGGGCTGAGTGGCCTGCACCACTCCACTGAGGCTGAAAATTTGGCATTAAATTACAAATGACTTACATTATAAATGGATGTAGTGCATCTTTGCAGTGACAACATTTTGTCCAGCACGTTGGGAGACAGATGAATAAAAGTGGAATTTTTGATTTGGAGGAAATAACGTCCGATAAGGTGTTGGGGACTATTTTTAGTGGCAGATTAATCCACATTTGGTGCTGTAGTGGGTATTTGGGGCAGCAGGACGGGACATGTGGGATCAAATTCAAATAAACAAAATGATGAAGGCTGGCTGAGGTGTCTTTAAATGGACTTGTTGGTCTTGGTTTGCCCCGTATCTTCTCCTTTAAAATGAATAAAATCGGTTGTTTTGTGCTGCAGCTGTGGGAGTTGAACGTGTGGTGCCTGAGCAGGAACCTGTGGGTGTGGTTTCTCAGTGTTTTCACAGGGGAAAAGTGAAAATAGAGACAGCAGCTTACTGGATGTATAGTGCTTTCTAACCCGAGTGTAACATGCAAATACAGCTACACACAGCCAGTCACTCCTCCTTCATTCAGCGCAATGCAGAGGCTCTGTGTGTGTGTGTGTGTGTGTGTGTGTGTGTGTGTGTGTGTGTGTGTGTGTGTGTGTGCTTCTCTCCAGGCTTTCTGCCAGTCAGCCGAGATTCACTGCCAGGGCTCAGCAGCCATACCAATGAGGCTACCTCGCGTTAGCACCACGCCACAGCCATACTAATGAAGCCGGTGTTAAACTGCAGCTCACCAGCTTCATAAATGAGGCTAATTTGTATTTGCACTACACCCTGTTATACCGGTGGGACCAGAGTTGGCATTTGCCAGAACTGAGTGGGAATGTAAATGCAGCTAACCTGCAACCGGCAGAGTGCCAGTTACATACTAATGCAGCTCTGATGTTTGATTGTTGTTATAAGTGTCTGACCACATTATGGATATTCCTACTGAGACAGAGCTTTTTATTAAAGAGTAAGATCCTTTTTTAACCAGGAACATCATCATGTATCACTACCAGACTCCATTGACAAAAACAGGGATTTTACCGAGCAGAACACAGGAGCTGCTGGAATACTGCTGCTAGTTAGTTTGTGTTATTGTGTGATACTTTTACTTAAATGACCTGAATACTTCTTCCACCACCAAAAATTACACAATAACACAAAGAAACCAACAGATCAAGACAGAGATATATGAGCAGCTCCTGTGTTCTGCTCGGTAAAATTCCTGTTTTTGTCAGTGGAGTCTGGTAGTGATTTATAGTGATGTTTCTGGTTAAATAAAACAAAAACCTACCTTTTCAGCCTGGCTTTTCATTAAGTATGGTTCATAGACGTTTCTTTATCCTTTTATTTCTTTATTTTATTTGTGTTTGTTTTTGCTTAAATCTATTTAAGCAGATAAATAAAGTTTTAACTAACTCTGTTTTATTTTTGCTTTTTTACTGTAGGTGCTTTACAAATAAAGTTTGATTGAGTGATTGATTATTGCAGCTCTGTTTTTGCTTAACATGTCTCTGTCCCTCCTCCTCTCCTCAGGTATATCAGAGTGTGTGTCATCCCGTCGCAGGAAGTGTGCGAGGCCAGGTGCGGCGGTCAGTCCGTGGAAATCGGCCTACATCAGACAACACCGCATCGAGAACAACTGGAGGAAGGGGGACACACGAGAACCCATGGTACGGACTAACACACACACCCTGACCCGGGTCGACCAGCGTTTATTTGATGTGTAAACATGAGCTGAGTGTCGCCATCTTCTCGTCTGTAGGTGCTGAAAGGTCACGACGATCACGTGATCACCTGTCTGCAGTTCAGCGGTGACCTGATCGTCAGCGGATCAGACGACAACACACTCAAAGTCTGGTCGGCCATCACCGGCAAGGTAGGACGCTGAGAGTGTGTGTGTGTGTGTGTTTCAGCGACAGACATATTGATCATGTAAATTAGGATTTTCTGCTGCTTCAGCGGGAACCACACAAAAAGTCAAAGGGGGATTCTGTTTGCTTGTGTTATTCACGTTGTGAAGACTGGACCTCCTTAAAGCCACGTCCTCATAATGTAAAGTTAGAGTTAGGAGAGGACGGCGCTGCACTGATTGTTTGATCAATTTGTTGATTGACAAAAAATCTGTTAATCATTTAAGTAGGGCTGCAAGAATATTGTCAGTCGACAGATTACAGAATATACGAAGCTGAAACACTGCAGACGTAAAGTCTTGTTCATAGCTCGGTTATGAAATCTTATCGGACCTCGGAGTGTGTCTCCTGCCGGGCTGCTGACGCTGTCGTCGGTTTTAACTCGTCGTATCTCTGGTGGTTTCCACTTCATCTTCAGGTAGAACTCACCTGAGACCAGAGCGGCCCGCTCTCTACCTCCTTCAGTTACTTTTCTTATTTGTTCATTTCAAGACAAAACCTGGTTGTAAAGTTTAGCGCCTGTTCTGTTCCTGCCCGATCTTCCAACTGCTGCATCAAACAGTCGATTTAGAGGGCAGCCCCACATTTTAGTCTTTTTTTTTTTTCAAGCAAAAATGGCAAATACTTCACGGTTCAAGCTTCTTCAATGTGAGAATTTGTGTCTTTTCTTAGTTGTATATGAAAATAGAATATTTCTGGCTTTTGGACTGTTGGTTGGACAACACAGTAAATCCATCATGATAATCGTCATGGCCAGTGTGTGTTGCACTTCAGAAGGCATCTGCTTCATGTTTGATGTTAATTAGAATACACTGAAGTACAGTAGATAGATTTATGTAGGTCAGCGTGACTTAAAGAGGATACTACGAAGCTTATATGTCTGAATAGAAAAGAATGCAGCAGAGTAGAGCAGAATAGAAATGGAGGCAGGCGGACTAGTTGTGTTAGTCAGGGTGTGTCGAACACTGTCTGTCCAAACAGAGACAGACACAGGCCTGAGGCAGCTCTGTTTGAATCCACATCCTACATGTGTGTTAAAGGTGAAGTCTTTGTATAAAGACTCTCACTCTTAACGTTTAGTGGTAGTCGCACGCCCTTCCCGTCATTCATGGGTTTGTCCTGTAATTTTTACATCCCGTCGTCATCGTGTTCTTTTGTCTCAGAGATCACATTGGGACATAAGATAATCCCAGCGTCTCACACTGGAAAGAAGGTTGGTGGAGAAATAATTTATCACATTATACCCGGGCGATATCCCAGACAAAGTCATGGCTGAGGATGAATACGTCTCTGCGACAAAGGACGACTGGACTACAACAGAGTTGTAAGGGGGGGTGGGGTGGGGGGGCTGTCTGTCTCAACAATATCTTTAATGTCACTTCACACAGGAGCTCTCCCACATAATGTAGCAGTGAATGGGTTTATGTTATGGCCACGAGTTGTCATTATTTTAACTTTGTTTAAAAGGAATTTAGTTAATTCATCACTTTTGAGGACAGGTCTAAATACTACATTACCCATAAGCCTCAGGTGCTGGTTGGGAATTCAGAACGTTCCATTGTTGCAAACGTCGGCCCAGAGCTTCTGAATCCCATCAACATGGACAGAGAATTTAAAAGCTCTCATCAGTGTAATCTTTAGCTCTCTCTCTCTCTCTCTCTCTCTCTCTCTCGTTAACATCACACCCAAAAGTTTTATGTTTACAAACTTCAACTTTTTATCAAAGGAATAGAAGTCTGCATTGTATTAGGTTTTAGAGTTTGTCATGTTCTGACCACAAAGTTTCAGTTTCACAGTTTCACAGTTAACCTGCTTAACCATCTGTTTTCCCTCAGGAGTAAAAATCTTTAAAGAAATAAAGATCTCACATTTATTGTGATGATTATCAATCTGAAAATGTTTATTCTGAATACATTTTTAACCTGAGGGTTAGAATGTAAAATCCTGTAAGGAAACGTCATTCAAAGAGCCTTATCTCTACACGTACAGAGACTGATTCAGTGTCTATCTGGTTTCGGCAGAACATTCTTTAGCGGACACACCTGCTCTCTCCTCCGCCTCGACCTGCCCGTAAGAGAGAGAGAGAGAGAGAGAGAGTGTGTGTGTGTGTGTGTGTGTGTGTGTGAGAGAGAGTCTTCTTGCTCCCTGCAGAAAGAAAAACACACACACAGCCTCATCTGTAGCCCGCAGGGACGAGGTGTGTGTTTCCTCTCAGTCTCTGCGTTAAACTCAACGTACAGTCCTTCTACACTGTTTCTGTACGAGCTGATCGCACAGTAACAGTCAGCGTTAATTAGCAGTGGTCGCTACGGTGTCTTCCATTATAACAGTTACCAAGGCCTAAGTTTTCCTCTGTTGCTGTGGCAACCACCACCACAACAGCTTCAAGGTGAAACTGCATTCTTTCGTTCTGTGTGTGTGTGTGTGTGTGTGTGTGTGTGTGTGTGTGTGTCCTTCAGGGGCAGCTGTGAAAGTGGAACAAATATTGACACACACACTTTTATACACACACACATGTGCGTTGACAAAGACAGAGCATGTGAGAGAAAACAATCTTTTTCTAGAAGACGCCTGAATTCAACGTGAACGACTTTAACTTAATTTCTGCTTTAACAGTGGAATTCAAGCAGCAGCGTTACACTATCTGAATTTGTTGCTTATAGTTTTACTTTCTCTTGTGTGTTTGTGTAATTCATGAATACAGCACTAAACATTATGATTTTTATAACATGGCTGTACTGGATTAAACTACATTGACCAGTAATTGATAATGGCTAATGTTAGCATTGTATGACATCATATTAAAGTCAACAGAAAGTTGCAGTTGCATCTCCACTCAGGTGAGAAGTCATTCAGACAAATAGAAATAACAATTTAAAGTGTCAAAAGTATTGATTACAATCATTTGGTTATATATTAAGATATACAGTAGATACATGTGGAATCCAAGGCAATGACATCACTATGACATCATCAGGGTTATTCTCGCAGCCTTGAAGTGACTCGCTTTTATCTGTGAGATTGATGGAATGTTCCTTTCCTCTCTCTCTCTCTCTCTCTCTCTCTCTCTCTCTCTCTCCCTCTGTCTCTCGCTCAGTGTCTGCGCACGTTGACGGTCACACTGGCGGAGTGTGGTGCAGTCAGATGGCGGTCGCCACGGTGATCAGCGGCTCCACGGACAGGACGCTGCGTGTGTGGGACGCCGAGAGCGGAGAGTGTGTCCACACGCTGTACGGACACACGTCCACTGTGCGCTGCATGCATCTCCACGGCAACCGGTAACAGTTCCCTCTCTCTCTCTCTCTCTCTCTCTCTCTCTCTCTCTCTCTCTCTGTCTCTCTCTCTCTGTCTCTCTCTCTCTCTGTCTCTCTCTCTCTCTCTCTCTCTCTGTCTCTCTCTCTCTCTCTCTCTCTCTGTCTCTCTCTCTCTCTGTCTCTCTCTCTCTCTGTCTCTCTCTCTCTCTCTCACACGCATAATTCTGGAACACTTGCTCCATGCGTCTCCATGACAACCATAAAGATTTGTATACTCATACTGTACACCCTCATAACACACAGGCCCACTGCCGACTGCTCATCTCCATGGTAACCGACATTACTGAAACATACAGTTTATTTATTGTACATACACCTATGAATCACACCACAACCAACAACACACACACACACATTTGGAAATTTGTACACACACATAGAAACACATCATAAACTCTACACACACGCGTCTATGCAGTACATGGACACAGACTGTTTGAACACTCACGCTGCACACACATTTACATACTAAACACACACACACATTTACATTGCAAATACATACATAGATAAATAAACACTAAAAACACACAGAAGGCACCAGATACTATGAAACTGGCTCACGACAGCGTGTAGTGATGTAACCGTCTCTCTTCCTCTCAGGGTGGTGTCGGGCTCTCGGGACACGACACTGCGGGTCTGGGACGTGTCGACGGGTCGCTGCGAGCATGTGCTGACGGGCCACGTGGCGGCGGTGCGCTGCGTTCAGTACGATGGCCGCCGCGTGGTGTCGGGCGGCTACGACTACATGGTAAAGGTGTGGGACCCCGAGACGGAGGCGTGTCTGCACACACTGCAGGGACACACCAACAGAGTGTACTCGCTACAGGTAAACACACACACAGTAGGTATAAACAGGATCCTCTGGCAGGAGAAGAAAATGGTTTTGTTTTTGCTTCTGAGAAGAGAACCCGCACTTCCTTGGAAACGGATTTTTAACCGTGGACCTAAAATCCAACCAATTACGCTTTCAGAAAGGTTTAAAGTCTGGCTCCAAACCTTTTGAATCGCTGCCCAGATCTCAGATTTGTTCAAATAAGTTGTGATGTTGTGTTTGTTGGTGGCTGTTTCATATGGATGGAATAAATAATCAGAGATTCTTAGGTGACACTGAAAAATGGCAACAGAACATTTTATTAATATGACTAATGTTATCTATTCCACCTAACTATACTGTGATCTCTCTCTCTGCAGTTTGATGGCGTATTTGTGGTCAGCGGTTCATTGGACACTTCAATCAGAGTCTGGGACGCAGAGACAGGTAGCGACCGGTTTTATTGTTGGAACAGTGAGGGACATGGGTGGAGTTAAGATTTTCATTGAACTGAATTAAATGAATCTGTTCCAAAGCAATAAATACATTCCTAATAAGCTACATTCAAATAATTTCAGATAAATTTACTCACAAATCAAAATAAAAGAGTAAATGTAAAACAGATTAGGTTAAATTACAGCACCAAAAATATGAATCCAAACTTCATCCAGTTTTAATTAAAGCAACAAAATGTCTTTCTTTGGCCCCTGAAAGTAAACTTTTCTTCATTTAACCTTACAGAGGTTACAAAGTTCTTTACGGAAGCATAAGACATAGATGACAAGTAAAATGACCTAAGACTATATTCATGCTCCTGTTCAGGTGGATGTGTCCACACGTTGACCGGCCACCAATCGCTGACCAGTGGCATGGAGCTGCGAGACAACATCCTGGTCTCGGGGAACGCCGACTCCACGGTCCGAGTGTGGGACATCCGGACGGGACAGTGTCTCCACACACTGCAAGGTGAGCAAGAGATAATGATAAAGTCCCTCTGAGATTTTTTATCTGTCGAGAGAAAACGATGAGAGTAGTGTGAAGGTGAGAGCCGGTGTGTCCATCTTGTTGTCGAGTCAGCACTAAAATACGAGCATCTGTTTTCCTCTGGGAGAAAGAGAGGAAACATGGGAGAGAAGAGGGATGGAGGAAAGAAGGACAAACAGTAGAAAGTGAAGAAGGAGAAAAGAGCGTAGAAAGTAGAAGTTGGTATGTACAGTTCATACATGTAGATGTCGGAGATCACTGTGTGTTGATGCTAATGATGATGTCTGTCTTAGGGCCTAACAAGCACCAGTCGGCGGTGACGTGCCTGCAGTTCTGCCGAGGTCTGGTCCTGTCCAGCTCCGACGATGGGACAGTCAAACTGTGGGACCTGAGGACTGGAGCCTGGCTGAGGGATGTGGTGGCGCTTCAGAGCAGAGGATCAGGTGAGGACGTTGCACCAACATTGCACTGCAGCATTGGTCAGCCTGAGGGCGTGAATATTTAGCAAAAAGACAATGAGTTTTACCCACAGGACAGGGTTAGGCATTTTTGACC
>NW_026115322.1:0-37900 GCF_001640805.2 Lates calcarifer
CTCGCACCATTGCTGTCTCCTCACCCAATTATGTAAGTTTTAATGTAATCATTAAAACTGAAGACAGTAGAGCTGCATTTAAAGATTATTTTCATTATCAGTTAATGTGCCAGTTATTCTCTCAGTTAGTCTGTTGAGCATTTGGTTCGTAAAATGTCTGAAAAGTGAATAATTCTAATCACAATCTCCTAAAGCCAAGGTGAAGACTTTAGTTACCATTATTTTATCCAAGCAACTGTCCAAAACAGTGTGAAAAATGTTTATGCTAATGGTGTAACAACCATAAAGGCAGAAATGACCAAAAAAAAAGTTTGTGTAATGGATTTGGCCTGAGCCAGGAAAAAAAATAAATGTAGACCATATACCATTTCCAGTCAACTCTTGGACACTCCTGTTTATGTCTTGGGCTTTATGGTCTTTGTCATTTTTGATCATCACCTTAAATAGTTTTACTGTAACTCATATAAGGTCATTGAACTCTGTAACCATTTGTGTGTGTGTGTGTGTGTGTGTGTGTGTGAAGACTGCAGTTCCCTGTATTCCTGCTGGAGTGTTCAGCTGCCCTCTAGTGGCCACCATGCGCCCTGTTCCAGCTGCTATGCTAGATGCAGCAGTGAAGGTTACCAATCTCAACCCACTAGCACATGGAGCTCCTGTACACCATAGGAGAACCAGGTACACACACACACACACACACACACACATATAGTGTATACAGGACAATTATCTACTCACTAGTACATGAAAAGTTCATGAATGTGTGGTTGCACTTTCTGTGTATGTGTGTAGCTCTCTTAGGCATACAGGACCTGTCCAGACCAGACCTATGGGGAGCGAGTAGAGATGCAGGCCTGGTGATGTCACAGTTTTCTGGGCCTGCGGAGTGACTGCTATAGAGGCAATACTCAGCAGCAGTGAGCAATATCATTTGCTACAGCTGTATTCAAGTCGTAACCAGTAAAACAACTCCACGGGCTGAAGTTCAAGCTTCTTTATATACTGCTCACTTTAATATGCTCATATAAATGAAACTAAATCAAAATGTCTAAGAAAATGTCATAGCAAACTGACCAACATCATGTTCTTTTATCTTTCAGAGCCTTCTTTGGCATTCAGTCACTCACCAGGCTGTATGTTCCTGACTGACAGCCCAGACTCTTCCCCTGTAACCAAACCCAATCCTGAGCTGACGCCCCTCTGCTTCCTGGTATCCCACAATCCCTTGTTTTTACAGCTTGGCATCTCAGAGAGCAGTGGCAAGAATTAGACAGTTGGAAATAATTATTGGAGAGGACCCAGGTAAAAAATACACAAAATGTGATTTTATTTGGGTTGGAATTAGGATTTCAGCAGTGCATGTAGAAAATTACTGTGCAATATTCATTTATTAACAAAATTAAGCAGCAGAACTCAACTCAGTTGGTACCAGTGTTATTGAAACTTTGTATGCCATGCCATCTGACTGTTCCTTGTAATTCTGTCAGTGGTCATGTAAGGAATTCAGGATTCATCCTGAAAATAAACAGAAGGTAGGGACACATCTCCAGCTGGTTTTGTTCAGTGTGGACTACAGGGAAAATTTTAGCAACATCTCATCACGAACAGCAATCAAAACCTCTTTCTGTATTTTTGATGCAGCATTATTAAAATTCTTACCATAGCCTTTTTTAAATTTTAGTTTACCTCAGTGAAACTCAGTGAATCCCAGGTTTAACATAGTTTGGCCTGTCATGTGGCAGAAATCAAAATCTGGACTCTCTTGTCTTAGGTTTCCAGGCTTTCAGCATAAATGTTTCCCTGCCACTGGGAAAAAGTTGAGGACTTGGAAAGCTAAAATGGCATTCAAAAAACCCAAAAGTGTAAAATAATTAAAATGATGATAAAGGTTTAACTAGATGTGAAAATTGCTGGATTTTTTGTGATTATTATTGTTTAATTTTTTTATTTTTTACTCTACTTGGTGGCAGTGCAGCAAGGAGAAACAACATTGGCACAGAATGTCCCAGTGAAGTTGTTGAGGCAAATGTGTCAGCAAATAGCAGTGCTTGGGATAGCTGCGAGCATCTCTGTTGGGTTAGGTCTGGGTTCTTACTGGGCTTGTAAGCCACTGTGATGTTTAGGGTGATTGTCCTTCTAGATCACCCAACTTTTACTGAGCTTTAGCTGGCAGACAGCCACCTTAGGTGTCTTGCCATGGAAATGTCCTCTGAGATGTCTCTGGCATGGTTCACATTCGCTAATTCTTCTTGTGAATAGCAAACTCAAAATGTTAGAAAATCAAAATCTAATGTGTGAAAAATAATAGGGAACTGGTTAAGTTTAATGGTGTCCAGCTATAAAGGAGTTTCTTACCCCAAAACATGGTGAATAATTTTCTGAGGGTCTCTGTGGTCATAACCAGACATGTAGGGATGATGGAGAGTCCAGTGGTTCTCTCAGTTGTAGCCACTCAGCTGCTCCTCCTCATCTTTGCATCAGTACCATTTGCAAGAGGTGAATATTGATGTGTCATTTTCTGTTACCAGGTCAACGAGGGATCAGAGCTTTATCTGTTCAGGATGAACTTCTGTGTTCTTGTCTGGCACTCTCCCACTCCTCTTCTGTTGCCATAACAACCGGCTTCCCCACACACTACATGCACAGGTACACATATATACATTAACAAGTTTGTTCACCAAGCACTTTTGCTTTTGCTTTAGCAACACCTCCACATTTGCTTATTCATACAGTTATCCAATTAGCCAATCATGTGGCAGCAGTGTAGTCCATAAAATCATGAAGCTGCAGGTAAGGAGCTACATCTAATGTTCACATCAAACATCAGAATCGTGATGAGCAGCAGCGCTGCAGACAGAATGGCCTTGTTGATGTTAGTGGTCAGAGAAGAATGGCCAGACTGGGCTGAGCTGACTGAAAGACTGCAACAACTCAAATAACAACTGTTTACAACTGTGGTGAACAGAAAATTATCTCAGAACGCACAACATGTCAAACCTTCAGGCAGATCGGCTACAACAGGAGAAGACCATGTCCCACTCCTGTCAGCCAAGAACAGAAATCTGAGTCTGTGCGCCCAGTGGGCACAGGTTCACCAAGACTACACATTCGAAGACTGGAAAACCTTAGCCTGGTCCCCTTAACACCAGTCAATCGTCGTTTAAATGCTACAGCCTATCAGAGTATTATTGCTGACCATGCACATCCAAATTTACCATCTTGGCTATGTCTAACATGATAATGCACAATATCAAAGCAAAAGTCATCAAACTGATTTCATGAAGATGACAGTGAGCACTTCAATGGCCATTCACCGGATCTGAATCCAATAGAACACCTCTGGGATGTGGTAGAACAGGAGATTGATGGCAAGAATGTGCAGCTGATCTGCAGAAATGAACCTCAAAGGAATGTTTCCAACATCCTGTGGAAACCAGATTAACATCTAACCAGAGGTGGAGGAGAAGCTCACAGCCCTACATTTAACATCAGCTGAAACAGGAAATCATTATAACATATTACTTTGAGCTTGCATCATTCCTTTCAAAACATTGCTCCGATTTATTGTTTGTTATCTGTGTTTCCTCATGAGCCCTCCTGATGAGACAGATGGCCCACCAGGAGCCATTGCCATGGCGACCATGCTGTTGGCTCTAGGGAAACAGGTAACGATGGTGACAGACAGGAGAGCCGTGGAGATGAACCAGGCCATTATTGATGAAGCTGTGAAGACAGGTGAGTTTCCTGTTTTCTCTTCACTGTCCTGTCAATAAAGGCATAAAAGCCCAAAAAAATCTATGACACCTGCCATGAAAAGTAATGAGCTACAAAACCAACTGAAACAATTATTTCATCCTGTATCTCTTGAAATCAAATTCATTGTTAATTTGCCTCTGCTCTGCTATAGTAACTCTACAATTCCACCCTCAGGTGTGCTTAAAACTGCAATACCATTGGTCACCTTTGAAGACCATGGTCCAGACTCCGCACTGCACTTTCTGTGTCACCACGGAGACCCCAACAGGCCGAGGTTAGCTGACCTGTGATATGTGTTCACATCAAGGCTGAGGACAAAGTAAAGGATCTTTTAACCCAGCAGAAAATTAACAAGGCTGATTTTCTACATCAGTTCAGTTTGGTGCTCATTTGTGTCTGTGACATGTGGATATTTGTTGGTGATTACATCAGACTTGAGTATCTTTCCATCTGATGCAATTAAGCATTATTTCAAACACTGATTTTTACTATTTCAGTCTAGGCAAGTCTACATCAACAACTCAAATACAGCAAAGAGAAAATAGTTACAAAATGTAACTTGTTACAGTCTGTAAATGTACACAAAGACATATACCAGTCAATGAACATGTAATGTACAAGTTTTCATAGACTATTGAGTCATGTAGTCTGTTTCTCACCTTTAAGTGTGTAATATTAATGTGACTGTAATGTTTAAAACCAGGTATGACCACCTTGTGGCAATAGAGCGCAGTGGAAGAGCTGAAGATGGAAATTATTACAACATGAGAGGAGTGAACATCAAACATCTGGTGGATCCTATTGATAACTTGTTTATTGCTGCCAAGAATATACCAGGAATTACCACTACAGGTAGGTACCACTTATTACATTTAGCTGTCTTTATTTCTTTCTCTGTGTTACCTTTTTGCTACTATAGTTTACTGTAAATTATCAGCTATGCCATGTTATCATTAACCCATCTTAATGATTTATATAGCCTGTTAAGTAATAAACAGACTGCATACTTTTCTCAAAGCTTTATTTACACACTTTCCATATATTTTACTAGCACACAAAACAGAAATAAGATACTCATTAGATGTGTAAATTATTCACGCAATTATCAGATAATAATTTTATCAAGTAATGGCGCAGCTCATAAAACTACATGTCCTGCTTCACATGTTTCTTTCTTGAATCAATTCATGATCAAACATGATTAAAAAACAATTCAGCAGTATTGTTATAGGGTTTTCAGAAAATCCCTCAGAAAAACGGGCACCAGAGAATCCAACTGATCAGTCTCATACCAGTCATACTAGGTTGATGATAGAGTAAACAAACTAATTACTGTACTTAACTTTTACTGGATAACTTTAGAAGGTCTTGGCATTGGCCCAATGACACAAAAACCTTAATAAATCTCCATGGTAAAAATGTGGTAATGAGACTTTTGACTTGTTGACTGTAAAATAGAGGAAATCACTTGTGCACATAGCAGAAGTAAAATTACTTGGAGATCATGTGACTAGAGGAAGAAGAAAAGACACAAGGAAAAAAAGACAGGGATAAAGTGCAAAACCGCAAAATGCAAAAATATCTAATAGCAAAAGTGGCTAAGAGCAACGATTCAAAGAAATGTGTCTGTTTTATTCCCTGGCTCTGGTTCTGCAACGTCAGTTTTTATCCTTTTTTGTTGTTGTTGTTATTGATTGAGAGTATGATAGTGTTAGTAGTGCAATGTGAAATTGGTGGAGTACTCTTTGAGGGTGGAGTTCATGACTTGCAGTACTGTGTCACTTCTTAAATGGTTAATATAAGTATAGTAATAGAAACCAAGCATTTGTGATCTGTTTCATTGTAGACATGCTTGCTATTGACACTGTTTTTACTCACCTACTAAACACTCTGAAGTGTAGGCTCTTGAGCTTATTTATACGAACATTTCCTAAGTTCCTCATCTAAGTGAGCAGAAACTCTTTTCTCTGTCTCTGTAGGAATTGGTGATGGTGGAAATGAGTTGGGGATGGGTAAAGTCAAGGAGAAGGTGAAGAGCTTGATGCCCAATGGGAGTCTCATAGCCTGTGATATTCCTGCTGACAATGCTGTCACTGCTGGTATGGATTTAAATGGGCTTGGACTTGTATTTATTGTACTTATTTCAAGTCGTAGCGACCACTCAAAGCGCTTTACACTACGTGTCACATTCACCCATTCGCACACCGATGATACAGCAGGAGCAACATGGAGTTCAGTATCTTGCCCAAGGATACTTCAGCACGGACTGGAGAAGCCGGGGATCGAACCGCTGACCTTCTGATTAGTGGGCGACCCGCTCTACCTCCCACCTCCCCCACAAATTTACTGTGCATACAGACATGACATAAATGCTTTAACACACATGTAGTGACTGTCACTGCTGATCACACTACTCCTGCAGATGTGCATAGATTGACTGACACCCCTTTCCCAGAATAGGAATACACACTGAAAACTCTATAGAAGTGAAACTGGCAGTGACTGGTCTCTCACCAGGTTCTTGTTTTGTAGTCTGTGAGCCCACGTCAAGGACCGAAGTGGTGAGAAAGTTCGTCAGTAGAGTAACTACGTCATCTGCACATGCTAATCTTTGAAGTGTTGGGTCTTATCTGTATAAACTGAGAGTTGAAAACAAAAAGAGGAAATGATCAGGAAATGACACTCTGCTCTTCATATGTCAAAGATGCGTAATAAGCAATATGAGAGTGGGGTCATTTAAGTCAACTCACCTGCTTGTATGGAGGGCAACTTTTCATTTATTTTTTTGCTTATCTTGAATAAATGTCTAAAAAATAGAACTAAGACTGTTAAATTAATGTTGTTATTAAGTAACTTAATTACAACTTCATGTTGTTATTAAGTTACTTAGTAACAACTTAATGTTTTTATTAAGTTAACAGTCTCAGTTTCATTTTTGGTCAGCATGCAAAATTTTCAGTTATCACTCACCAAACTGTTACCTGGAAGGAAGGAAATGATTTCTTGCACCAAGTTATGAGAGAAAATATAGGTTTGGACCCACTTAAGCTATAGTATATTCCTGGCTGGTAACCATGATCATTTCTCATTCAGAGCCAATATCTATCCTTACTCTACAACCTTGCAGTTACACTTGGTCACCTGTCTTTGGCTTATCTTCTCCCACTGACATCCCCATGCCTCCCTCCTGCAGGGGTGTCTAACTGGGGAGGATATGCTGTGGCCTGTGCACTCTACCTGCTCCACACCTGCCCTTCACATCAGCGGTACCTAAGGAAAGGACTAGGAGTGGAACACATTCCCCCCCAAGAACAGCTGCAGGACTGGACTGCTAACCTGCCCTCTGTGGACAAGGTGAAACACACAAATACTTTTCTGAATATTATCTGCTTTCAGGATTCCCTTCTGCTTTCGTGTCTTATTAATAATCAGTTTTGTGTTTTTTAAAGATTTAAATCATGTCCAGTGAAAACTTATTCAAGTTATTCCGAGTTATTTGAACACTGACTTCCACAGGAAATGGAACCATCTTTTTGAATTTAATTTTAACCATGGTATTAAACTACAACCAGTGACTGGATGCATAAAGATTCTATCAGTTCTCTCTGTACATTTGCAATTTGAGATTGGATTACTAACACAATGAATGGTTTTACCATTGCATACCCATGCACACAAATGTGTCTGGCGTACCCTACAAATTAATAAAGGAATGAATTCATAATACAGTACACACATTTCCAAATTGTCACGACTGAGCTAGGAACCCCAGAAGCAGAACACAGATTGCAAGACAAACAATGTTTATTTGGGAATAGGTGGTGTAAAGGGGTCAGGATGGTGCTGGTCCAGAGAGGGGTGCTGCGGCAAGTGAAGGAGTCCAGGGGTGGAGAAGGGTTGGCAGGTGGACTGGAGGGAATGGCAGGTGGGCTGGCAGGCAGGCAGGAACTAGACAAAGACAACAAGGTAATTAACGAACTGACTAGCAAAGGCAAAGAGGAGCCGAAGTTCTCGCAAGACAAACCATGTACTGGAGTGACGATCCAGCAGGGACTGAAGGCAGGAACAGGGATTAAATACATCCTGGGTGATGGGCTGATAGGAAACAGGTGAGCTTGATTGTAGAGGCACAGCAGGTGTGGAGTGGCAGATCCAGCAGGAGAGACAGAGAGCAAGGGGGAGGGGCAGGCAACACAGAGAGACAAACAGACAGACACTGACAGACAGGTCAAGGAGCTGACCTCGTGACACAAATGATCCAACAAAAAGTTATCAAGTAAAGGAAGCCAATTACCTTCATTATCAGAACTTATAGGTGTATCAGATATAGCTTTAACACACACACACACACGGGACAGAGATTTAATATGACCATCTTCTCCTAGCAAAACTGAGTAACTTAGAATTTAGCAGCTACAGAGCCAGACATTTCCCTCAGGAGTACCTGAAAGCTCAGGCAGACAGAGACACTACTCCAAATAAATGCTATTATTGCTCTACATCTGCTGGATGTGTAAACTGGCAAAATACATTCACCACGACATCTTTATAAGATGATATGTACAGTTGTGTTTTCAGCTTTCTCCTGGTGCCCCAGGTGGCCAAAAAACCAGCCACTACAGCTTTAAAGACATTAAAATGAAACAACTTGCTTTGATTCCACTGACGTAATCACAAACACACACACACTCTGTCTGTCCTGCAGGAGGAGTCCTTCCTTTCCACTCTGGTGCGTTTTGGGATTCGAAGTGGGAAAACTGGTAACCTGGCCATGGAGGTGGATGGTTTGACCTTTCACCCCACACACTCTGACATAATCACCAGATTACTGGAGGTCACACTAAGCTCCACCTCTCAAAACCCTTAACCAGTTCCTCCTGTGTATTCTCAGCAGTATCATAGAGGCACAGTCCAAAAAGTCAATTATCTATATGTGTATTTGAGTATTAATATAATCTTAATACTAATCACTTAAATGGCTGAACCCACTCAGATGTGAATGCTTTTTTAAACTTGAATGCATTGGAATGCAGCACCAGATAGAGACACACTCAAGCATGTACGCACATACAAACACAATCAATGTGCTAATGGGTAAACTTCTGTTTCCTCTCTATTCAGACTGTTGAAAGGAAGTGAGAAAGAAAAAAAGAGAGAATACACAGAGGGAGCTGTGTGTGTGATTTTAGACGCTGTCTTGGTTACCTTTCAGCCCTCTGCATTGAATACTGGTGGCAAAGCAAATTAGATTCAAGTAAAACAAGCTCTCTTTCCCCTCTCATACAGTTTGTGATGGTAGATGTATTACTGTATTGTTGCTGATGATAATTAATCTTTATCTCTAATCTCTTAAAATGGGCTTAATGACACCCTTAGACAGTAGCACACAGATATAAAGACTGCATGAGCCTTCCAGCTTTGCCACTTTGATAATGTCTTGGATGGTAAAGCATAAGGGCTACCATGTCAGAGATCTACAGTTCTGATCTCAAATCAATGAATGTAGCATAAAGATGGTTACAGTGAAGTTGCTAATGATATAGTTAGGCTGTGCAATTGTCATTTGACTACCATTTCTTTCAGTCAGATGTCAACACAGACTCCCCACCATTGGCCTTCTCCTTCTATTTTTAAACTGGAGTCAGATTTTGTCTAAAAGATCCAGCAAAATGAGTTTATACTATCACACAGTGTGTAAAATGGTTGTAAAATGGTTGTAGTGCCTTTTTTTTTTACATGTACATGTAGTTAACATAGCTGTTCCTGAGTTTCAGAAATTTCCAAGCAGCTGTGTTACACCATCTAAACAATCTAGTTCACAGTTGAACCGGCAAGTGTCTGGTCAGGCTGAAATAATTCTCAGTAGATGTTCTCCACTCTGAGGTCTCAGTATGTCCACATGTACTCACAACAAAACAGTGTGTCCTGGAGGCTATATTTTACAATACACACTGACACTTACCCTCTCTCTCTAGCTGAAGAAGAGCAGAAAGATGTTGGTATGCAAACAACAAACTTGACTGCACATGGCTGCTTTTCAAAGAGTTTCCTTTGAACTCAAACACGTCTTAACAATAAAAAAATCATTTAGTACTACACTGATGATGTGGAGGTCTTTTGGGATGCAGAGACGGATGAACTGAACACATTCCATAGACTTAAATTGAATTCCAACTTCAAGTTATTAATACATAAATTATTAATATGTCACCTTGTTCCTAAGATGTATAAATCTGACAGTGGACTATGTGCACAAGCATGAGAGAAATCCTCTTGATGGCCTCTGTGTTCCAACCCACATCCCCAACACACTTCTTGTAGCACCTCACCACTTTACATTTCATCTTTTTAGAAATACAGGTACCCAAACATATATACTGCATTATCACAGCCCAAGTGGCAAAGGCCTTGGTCTTCAGCACAACTCACAAACTGGGACTATATGGGACTTTGATTCTTGAGCTTACAAAATGATTTGCTTCTCAACAACACTCCACTTGAAGTGTTTTGTAATTGTTGAACATTGTTGTAAAATATTTAAGAAGCTGGAGCTCTGATTTGAATTTTAAATAAAATATGTTGCCACCAATCTAAAGTTTGTTTAGTACATTTTTGTTTGTTTTTTTCTTAGTTCAATTCAATTTTATTTATATAGCGCCATATCACAACAAAAGTCATCTCAAGGCACTTTTCATACAGAGCAGGTCTAGACCATACTCTTTAAAATATGTATTTACAGAGGGAGACCCAACAAATCAATAATTAGTTGAATTATGATACAATCTGCAGTTTAATAGCAGTTAGGTGGAATTCTGACAGTTGGTGCTTGCTATTTTCATGCCTCATTGCCAGTGACAGCCATGGTCGGAGGCATTATGTTTTCACATTGTCTGTCCCATTCTTGTGAATGTGATATCTCAACACCTTGAGTGAATTTGTCCAAACTTGTTCAGTTAGACTGAATTCATTAGATTTTGCTGGGCAAAGATCACAGTAACTGTTACCACACAAAGGTTTTTGGCCATAACTCAAGAATTCACACGCTAAAATAAACTGCCACTGGACTGGGTGGTGGAGGCATATAACTGTGAGGCAGTCATTTTAGTACAGTGTATGATGGTAAGGTTTTCCTTTGATTTGATTAAAAATGAAAATACCTGTTTGTCTTTGGTAAACATGGAAACTAGTTTTTTCAACAAGACAATGATCAAAAGTGTATGTATCAAGTATCACCTTGCCAATTTATTAAGTTTATATTAAAACCATCAGTAGCTGTTGCTAGCATGTATGCACAACAATATGGGACCTAATATTGAACCTTGGGGAACTCCCTTAGTTGTGTTCAGAATCACTGATGACTTTGTACTCGTTCAAAACTACATATCAAGGTCATTGCTTCCATATTTAATGTAGTTCCAGAGTTTTGGCTTTTCTTTTTTTTTTTCTTTACAGTGCAAGTTAGAAAGTTAACATATTATTTATAAAATCTCTGGAAAAGTATATAGTGTAGTTACATAGTTTATTCTCTACAGAATGTGCTGTGGCCCCCACAACCACAAACACAAACA
Organism: Lates calcarifer; assembly: GCF_001640805.2. NCBI lineage: Eukaryota > Metazoa > Chordata > Actinopteri > Centropomidae > Lates > Lates calcarifer. The sequence goes on from NW_026115322.1 coordinate 11,322, forward strand.
GTAATTAGTTTGATCTGACCTGTCCTTCCCAATGTATTTCCCTGTGTCATTAGCAACTAGAGGCTCAGTCTGTAATAAACACTGCAGCTGTCCATCTCTTAGGGTTGAGGTCAGGAATAAGTAAGACAGTATTACAGAAAAGCAGAAACCTTCCCACTTATAAGACCCCACAACTGCTCTATTTCTCTGTTATTTAACATGATTTTAAGATGGAATTTGTTGGAAATAACTAAGGTTTACTTGAGCAAAAAAAATATTATGTCTGTGCTATTAGTGCATGGCACAGTTGAATCATATTAGTAAGCACTATATCTGTGCAGTGTTGCATAGTAATATTCCTCTCATTTGGCCTTTCTAGTTTCCCTGCCTTAGGGGGATATGGGTTATGTGATTGTCTTGGCTGCATTCACTGTTTAGGTTCTTAATCCAGAAAGGCATAACATAACAAGAACATAGGCTAATTGAATTGCACAAATAGGAAGGTAATAATGTTATGTTGTTTCTGTAATGTGTTATTACACTAAATGCTATAAATTTTGGATACACAAAGCCTGGATACTTGTTGACTGGATGCATTTCTCAAGATAAAGTCTGACCTGACCTGCCATGGGAACCTATTAACCCAGACTATAGCCTGGTCCAAGTCAGGATAGTTTTCAGGTTTATGTTGCCTCACTTCAGGCAGTACTGATGTTATAATCAACCTGCCAGACTGAAGCAGAGGTTCGTTAATCTCCACATTTAAAAAAAAAAAATCATTTTGTTTTATCGCATTTATTCTCTGAAGCTTTCAGCCTCAGCTCATCACCTAAAAATGACCAAAACAAGAAAGATCACATGTTGATAGACCAGAAATGTAGCTGTACTATTTCCATGGTCATGAATTACCCTTTAAGTTAATCGCCTATATTTTAGCTTGCTTATTAATTCTTTTAAATGAATGAACTTGTGATCAACCACTTAAATCAGGTGTTGCATTCAGGTGTTCATAGTCTGTCGTTTATCAGAACATGTATGCCTCTGTCTGGATGTGTGCATCATCAGGGGGCTGATGATAACAAAACAGATGAGTTCCCACAACACGTCCTTATTTTACAAATGCAACAATGACAAAAGATGAAGTTTCATAACTACCGACTACTCAGAACCTTAACTTAATTGGCTCTCACTGTCAAGTTTATTTATTCTACAATAATCCGAGTTGATTAGGTAATTTCCTGTTATTTTATTGCGTTTGTTGTAAGCCCGTTCTGCTGGGTTACAGACTGGAAACATAAACACACTGGAAATGTGTCACTGTTAGCTCGGCTGAATGGATCAGGAATTTAGAAAACAAAGTAAACCCAGTAAATATTTTATGTAAAGCCAAAGAATGACTTTCATCACTCTTCTCCTCTCCGCTTCTGTTTTTTCTTGCTATCCTCTCATCTCCCTTCATCTCCTTTTCAGCTGCGACCTTTGATCCTAATATGACTCAAGTTTAATGTGACTTCCTGTTGAACGACAGCAGCCAAGAGCAGCCGATATTGCCAAGATTAATACACACACTCTCACACACTCTTATGCATTTTCTTTGTCCATCATAGCAGAGTACACACACACACACACACTTCACAGTTCCTCAGTACCTCCAGAGGAAGGATTCTTTTACGAAAACAAACACAATGATACACAAGGAACATTTTTGTTTTCTCACACATTCATTTTCATTTTCAGCTCCTGATTCACCTGACGACTATATTTATTAATCTCCTAAATCCAATAAACACTGGTAACTCATATCCAGCCAAGCATAATATCACTTCACCAAGTACTGAAATGCAAACAGACTAGCTGATAACAGAGCCAGATCCCCTTGAAAGGAAAGTACTGTGACTTAAAACTTCTTGTGAAAAATTGTGTGTTCAGACAATTTTTGAACAGACAATCTTTCACAAGAATTTGGGCTGAACAAATTTAAACAGTTTAAACAGTAAATTGTAACATGTAATCTACTGATGAGTAACAGTAGTAATAATAATATTAATAATAAACATGTAAAGTTCATTGTTTCTTTTTGGAAGGTCTTGGTGTGATTTGCTGTTTTCTGAAATCAAAATTGTTCATGAGTAAATGTAATGGAACTGCAGCATAATCTTGGGTAAGTTACAACATTAATTATCCTGTTATCTTGCACAACAGATCACAGTATTTGTGAAGTTTCATTTTACACAACCATTTTACTTTTGTGCCTCTAAATGTAATCTGATATTTCACCAGAAACTTTTATATTGTTTCCAGTTCTCTGTACTAACCACACCTCAAATGTAGAAAACGTTTGACTAAAAACTGACAAACATCTTGTAGTATTTTTAGTACGTTAGCGTGTTTGCTTACTGTGATAGGTATGTACTGGCACTGTACTGGTTATCATTGCTATGAAACAACACAGTAGGGTTGCTGAAAGATGCTACATGCTCTGAGGAGCTCAGGGGAGCTGCAGAGTTAAGTGATAATTCCCTGTGGATTTGCCACAGCAGCAGATACCTTTACATTACAGAGTCATTGTATAGTACATAGTGTAGTGCAGCTTTATCATGCCTACTTTACATTTCTTCTGACCTTTTTCAAATGCATGCCACCTATTTTATGGATTTTTTTCTGCTATTAAATGTGCCGTATCCCCTGATTTCCATTCATTTTTGTGCAATCAGACATTTGATTAGCAAACCTTTAGGGTTGCTTTAATTGTGTAATTCATCACAGTGACTGTGCCTGTATTCATATTTATCGGTGTTACATTTGTCCGTGTTCAGTTTCATTCAAGCTTCACTTTAACTACATATTTATATAATGTATGTATGTGGTGCACAGGATTTGAGCCAGTGCAAGCACAGTGGTCTGGTCCTTTAATATCAAGGAACTGAGGTGTTTGGACAAACATTTTTACCTGCTGGTGGCTCTGAAAGAAAAGTCAGAGGGTCACCAAAGTCATTAGGTTTCATGTTCTAGAGATTTTGGATGTTTGTACAAAAATTAATAACATTCAATTTATGGCCTGGTTGAGATTTTTCAGTCGACCAAGTGATCAACCAACATCTGTAGAGCTGTAAATAGAAAGGGAGAAAAGCAGGTAGACAACCAAGTCACACCACACAGCCAACTCCTACTGAACTGATCAATCTGCTGCATCACATTCTGCACTCGTCAAAACTTAAAGAAGCAGTTCCTGTTGTTGACACTGCCAGCGTCAGAGAGAGAGAGGGCTGACGTCACGCTGTGAACCACAAAGAGTCATGTAAACACACACAATGTTCTGTGTCTTGTGTTTTATGTTCGTGTTTTAAATTCATCATTTGAGGGTCACAACTAGTTTCATTGTATTCCCGTGCAATGACAAGAAAGGCTCTCTGATTCTGATTTCTCTCTCTCTCTCTCTCTCTCTCTCTCACACACACACACACACACACACACACAGAGAGATACTTTAATGCTGCTGCATGGCTGTAGATAGCAAACACACGTAATTAAAAACATGAGCATTTCAGCATTAGCATTTCAAACTTTTATAAAAATACTCTGTCACATTCATCACTGTGAAGATATATCATTTGAACATTTATCATCATGACACAATGCTCTGACCAAAATGTTAACAGTTCCATAACAACTGAAGTTTCAACAATAATATTATCTATGTAGCAGTTTCAATTTAATATGTTGGAAATTATGTCCATAACAATATAGTGCCATTCATATGCATGCATATAGCAACATGTAAACACTGGAGGTTGTTTTCCTGATATTAATCCTTTTATAGTACAGAAGCAGGTCTGGACAGAGGAAGGAAAGCAGATGCATGCCAACGTTAAAAACCACAGACTGTCCTTTTCAAAGCCCATCATATACTGCGCAACCATTTGCATTCAGTGTCACCATCATGGAAATTTATCCAAAACAGTAACACAAATTTAAGGTATTGTTTCTAGTTAGGATTCAGACTCCTTAGCTTTTAACAAAACAACAATCTTCCTCTTAGAAAAGTTCATTAGCAATGAAATACACCCTTAACATCTCTGTGTAACAGACATAACTGAGAATTAAATTTACTTTGTCAGTAACTGTACAGGTGCATCAAAAGTATTTGACCTTCTAACTGAGCACAATGTGTTCGTGATAATACAGCTGCAATTGTCCACTTCAAATAAAGCTTTTATTAGATTTTTTCTGAGCTGTTACTTTATTTCATAGGGCAAAAAAATACTGTAAAAGTCTTGCAGTCTTTTTTCAGGGTCAGAAAGAATTGTGTATAGATTAAGCCAGAAAATAAACTCATTTGTTACTCTCACTATTAAAGAGTTTCTGTCTATAGATACATCATTATAAATACAAGCTAAATAGCATCTTTAAAAGATGACTGTTTCCCAGCAATATAAGCATAAAAGTATATATTGGCATCAGAAAGTATTCAAATCCCTTCTCTTTTTGCACACATATTGTGCTGTAGATCAACCAATATACACTTAATAAGCCAAAATGAGAAAGTGAAAACAAGTTGTGCCAATTTAATTTTAAATTAATTAAATGTAATTCTTAATCTAATTCTCACTTACAAAAGTATCCAGATCCTTAATTCAGTGCTTTGTAGTTTTTCCTTAGCTATATGCTTCAGGTCATTGTTATGGTGAAGGGTGGCCCATGGCCCCTGTCTTAGGTCTTGCATGCTGGTTGCAGGTTTTCTTCAAGGACTTCTCTGTGTTTGGCTGCATTCATCCTTCCTTCAATTCTGACCAGTCCCCCTGTCCCTGCCACTGAGCAGCACCGCTGCAACATGATGCTGCCACCATCATGCTTCACCATATAGGTATGGTATTAGCCAGGTGCCTGCTGTTCTTCACACATAGTACTTGGAGTTCTGCCCAGACAGTTCAATTTATGTCTCATCAGACCAGAAAATGTTTTTCCTTGTGATTTCAGAATTCTTTAAATTTAAATTTATATCATATGATTTATTTAAATTTGGCAAACTTCATGCAGGCTGTCTTTTACTCAGAGAGAATGGAATGGTTGTCCTTCCAGCAGGTTCTGCCATCTCTGCAGAGGACTTTTGAAACTCTGTTAGAGTAACTGTTGTTAGTAACTTTGTCACCTTTCTGGCCCTCCGGTTCTAAACTTCTTCAGTTTCACAATTATTGTAGGCCGCAGTGCCTCTGGGAACGCTCAGCTTTAGAAATAGTTTGATACTGTCTAAAACCACAATTTATTGCAGACTTCATGACTTGGTTGTGTCCTGACATGCAGGGTTAACTGTAGGACCTTATACACACAGTTGCGTGTGTAAACTATCCAAACTGTTCATGACCACTATTTTGAGTGCTAAAGAAAAGGATCTGAACATTATACTATAAATGGAGGATTCCAGTTTTCAGATTTCTGTCTGATTTTGTCATTATGGGTTATTGGGTATAGATTGATGGGCAAAATGATTATTTTATCCATTCAACATTAAATCTACAACACAATACTTGCAGAAAGTGAAGTGGTCTGAATGCTTGATTTGAAGCCATGCACTGTACATATTCCAAAATGATTCTACTTAGATAGAGTTCACTGACATCAGGAACACTGGGTCAACCTTTATTTTAGAAAAGTTGTAACTGATAATAACTAATAAACGTTAAATAATTTATTAACCATTAATAAAGCCATTGCCTTATTATAAAGTGTTACCATAACACTGTTAAATACTGGCAAATTCCCCTCCAAGGCTTCAGGATCCAAATGCAGGTTTTTCTGGCAGTGTTCATCACAGGTGAATAATTATACCCAACCTCCAGTTTGCTCCCATGTCTACACCGAAATGTAAACCAGACATTGACAGTGACAAAACAGAAGCCAGATTGATGCTGAACTCTGACACAGTGGCAGCTGCTGTATCCAGAGCTCACAGATATCACTTGAGAGAGAGAAAAGAAAATGTTTTCACTCCAGTTCCAGTGGATAATAATCATGTGCACACAGCTGGGTGGGGAGCAGGCTCTCATTAGGGCCACTGCCAGATTGAGCCTTAAAGGCAGGTTAGTTGTGGGTGGTTGATTGTGCGTTCTCCGCTCACTCTTATCTAACTGAATCTGATTCTCAGAATGGTCTGATTGTCAGACTAAGCTGAAGTAAGGGATGTGCTGCCCTGAGGCCTCTGGTAGCATGGTTTCTGATTGGTTCCGGGATTATTTTAGTTGTCAGTCTCTGTCCTTTGGCTCTGCTCCTCCACGGCTATCATCACACAGCTGGATTTCCCATCACTGTCCACACATTTGTCAGTGTTTGTTATTTTGTACGATTAAGGGTATGATGGTTTTTTCATCAGTCTGTGTGATTAAAATTGTGCTTTTACTGGCCGGGTCTGTTTTTACATTGTTGAGCATGCTGGTGTGCGTGAGCAGCGTCACAGTCGGGTGGCCATTGTTCTCATCGGTGGCGACCTCATGGGAATCTGTGGCTGGGTTGGCGGGGCTTGAGTTGCCACGGCGACAGCAGCAACAGAGTACTCTGGCGAAGGGTCGGATTATGGCTCTGTACAGGCCGCGGCGGGCGCTTTCGCTGACAAAGCAGTAGAGAGCAGGGTCGGCCACGCAGTTCAGGGTAGTCAGCAGCAACGACAGGTGGTAGTAGTTAAATATTCCTGGGAAATAAGAACAACAGGCCGTGTGGTTAAGATATGTTTTCAGTCATTCTCGCTGCAATACTTCACAGAGATCTATCAGTACCTGCAATAAAGCTGCAGTCCCGCTCCAGCAAGGTGCGCACTAACAAGAAGACATGGTATGGGGAGAAACAGACAAGGAAGATGAGAATGGTGCTGCTGACTAACTGTCTGATCCTTATCTTCTGAACCGGCTGAGTCCCTGCACTCCGACCCACAGCACGAAGAACACACAGGTAGCTGATCTGGACAGGAAAAAAAAAGTTATCAGATCCATCAGGATCTTCAGTCAATACTAACTCCACCTCATATTTCCACTGAATCCATCTCTCTTTCCTTCCTTCTCTCTCCTTCATTAACAAAACTGAACTACAACAAGTTTACATCTCAGGAGAGTAATAGATGAAATGCTCATGGTAGTATACACAAAGCAAACATTGAAAAATGTAAAAATAAAAAAAACAAAGTTGTGTTTTGCAGCTTTAGAGTTTAAATGGTCTTCTGAATATCTCTTCTCTCGCATTAGTTCTTTCACTTTTCCCATGATCACAGTGATGAGGGGAGATGTGGTGCAGTAAAGCAGGACTGCATTCTGACATTTGCCAGACAGCTGCTGATGTGGCCACAGCTGGCAGTTATAATGGAAGTGATCTCTGGAGAGTTTCCATACTGGGAAGCTTGGTGTCATCTGCTGTTGGTGTTTCTTATAAACTGAAAAGTATTAAGTCGTCTAACTAATTCTATCAAGTAACCACAGGTGGAATTCAATTTTTCATCAATGAACAAAGACATTGGAGTTGGAGTTACCTACAAGTCTAAGCAGCAGAATCCAGGGTTTTTGCCTATGCTGGGTGTATGATGGCTGAGTGAACACACTGGATGCATGTTCCATGTAACGGATTAGATGCTTTGTTTTAACATGACAAGGTAAGAAATGCTTGATCCCAAGCACTTGCAGATTTTTGATGCAGATTGACACATGCATTAGTTTGGAGTCTGAAGTGCATCAGAACCAGTTAACAGGGTGTGAAGGTCCTTTAAGAAGAATAGATAATGATGAACAGATATGTATTAAATATGATCTAACACCATCTTCCCAAAATCTTTTCAGTTAAATATGATCAAAAATACATTTGTAAAAATGTTATCCTACCGATAGAATGGCCAGTGGGAACATGAAGCCAATGGTGAAACGGTAGTAGTTGACTGGGTACTCCCATGGCTGCATGGGGTAGTGCTCGAAGCACACTGATTGGTTCTTGCGGTCTTTGCTCAGTTCTTTGTGGCGGAAGAAAACCACACCCACTGCGATCTCCTTCAGCCAGATGATACCACTGACAAGCCACGCTGCATTCATAGAGCGGAGAGAGGTGAACCTGGAGACATGGAGTCAATCAGGTGATTAGCACCAGCTACACACACACACTCTCCACCACCATAACACTCCCACACTTTGTTTTGATTTATGTCTGTTGTACATTAAGTTTCTTCTCCATATCTATTTTTATCATGTATATTTGTTTCATCAACAATATTAGACAAGACAAATTGCATCAGTACAGAGTAACAGTGGTGAGAAGTTGCAGGAGTTGAGGCATAAACAACTGCTTTAATTTTACCAGTTCTATTTCAAGATTACCTTAAGGGATGGACCACAGCCAGATAACGATCCAAACTGATACAACACAGGAAGCCAATGCTGATGTAGATGTTCTCATAGAGCAGGAAGCCACACAACTGACACAACCATTCCCTGTGACGCCAGTCATCATCCTGAAACAACAACACACACATACATTCACCAAGCACTATACTAACAATAGATTTTAGAAGATGTTCCTTTGAGATTCAGTCCATTTTTACATGCTTGCATCTTATCATTGATCTCTATGATTTCATGTACAAAATATACATACTATTTCAGTTGTATAATACAGTTTTAATAATACTGTTTTCAGTTTACCTGGAAGATGTACTGGAGCCACAGTGGTAACGATGCCAGGTATAACAGATCAGACACTGTGAGGTTCATTAAATACACTCCCAGCTCATTCTTCTGCTTCAGCTGTAGAGCAGCGTGGTACAGAGAGTACAAGTTGGAGGGAACACCAACCTAGAATCAAGAATCATTGAGATTATTTTCATTTCCTGCTACAGGCAGTTCTGTTCCACACTGTAACCCTCTTCATTACACTCTTACTAAAGCACATGTTGAACACTTTGACTCCCCTCTGCTCAGAGGATAGCAACAAAGATTATGCATTTGGTTCGCTGCAGCAATTTTGATGTACTGAACATTTTTAACCGTCCATTGTGAGTCTGATAACGTTAAAGGAGTGAAACGTTTTATTTTTCAGGACAGAAAGTAAACTGAGATGATCAAGGTGTGACAGACAGAGTGCTGAGGTTGGCACAGGTAAAAATGAACCACATGCTGGGTCAACAGGTAAAACAACTTTTTAAAAACATTTAAACCAGAGTTCATTTTATTTTTATCGTGAGTGCCTCTGACCCCTCAGTTCATCATCATTCCTGACCTGCAGCTGATACCAGTTTGACATGTGTCACACATAAGACTGCTCATACTGCAGTTCACACAGTTCTACTTCTTCTTAAAGTGTTGATGCTGCAATGGTGTGTTTTCAAGGAGGAAGTAAGCTTTCTAGGACCTGAGACAGTTTCCTGTGTTACGCAGACCGTAATCTGTGTACCCTTTCCCTTCTCAAAGCCGCACTTTCATAAAATATTCAGATGTCTCAACAGTTCTGTTCAGTTACTCAGCATCTACACACACTTACCAATAGTACAAGAATATACACGCAGGAGAAGAGGTACTGGTGGATTTCATGGCTGATGGTGCAGTTGATCACGTCGGCCTCAGACATGGTGAACATCAGCACATCCCACTCACATCCACACTACTTCACCTTTAACATGCGCACGCTCACACTAATGTTTTCAGACATGTTCACAAATACTCAGAACTATAATGTGACAACACACACACACACACACATAACACAAATCTTCATGGTAGGTTGGAGCAGATGACCTCAGCTCGTCTCATCTGGTTGAGTGCTGGTCTTGTCTGATTGGGTAATCCAGTTTCATCCGGCCACTGTGGAACAGAGAAGAATTAATCTTAGTAGAGATTAGAAACATCTAACTCTATGTTAGATTTGTCTGTTAGATTTGTCATGTCGCCAACTGCATCTTAAAGGACCCCACTCACCCCGGACATCACCTCTCGCCCCCCCCTGCCCTCTGGGAAGAGATACAGGATAATCAGGACTAAAACTAACAGACTAAGAAACAGCTTCTTCCCATAGGCAGTAAAATGCACTCCCCACCCACCCCCCCACCCCAGGACTGTAGTGCAATAACACTTAAGACTGAGGTGCAATAATACCTACCCCCAGGACAATCCCCCCGATTCACCCAGACTCCACTTTGCAATGTTGATTCTGCACTTTACACTCTTTCATTCTATCATTTTGCACTATACCACTGTATATATCATAGATATCACTCTATTTTGATTTTTATAAATTTTTTATTCTTTTGACTTCTTATATTTATCTGTCATTCCAAGAGCTGCTAAATAGTGTTTCATAGTTTTTTGGAATAGTGACAATAAAGACCTATTCTATGTCACTGTGATGCTCATTGATATGATGATATGATGCAGCAGGATTCCTTTCAAAGCTTAACAAGACAGCCATGCCAGCAGCTCTGTCACACTGTATTATGAACACTCAGCATCCTGGTTCAGCCTTTTAGCATGCTAACATTTGCTATATAGCACTTAACACAAAACAGAGCTGAGGCTGATGAAAACATCACTGGCCACTAGGACAAACTAAACTAAAATTTTGCACATGTGAAAGGGGTCACCAAGGCTATACCAATTTATCCTGAGGGGATCATGAATGTCTGCACTACATTTCATGGTAATCAGTACAGTAGTTAGGATAATCTGCTCAAACACATAAATGTCAGCCTCATGGTGGTGTTAGCAGAAAAGCAAGGGAGTCACCAGAGTTAGTAGGATTCATCAGCAGGGGAACAGGAATGTCAGCACAACATTTCCTGGCGATCCACTGCCTGTTTCTGTCCCACCAACAAACTGACAACGCCATCCATAAAGCCATGTCATAAGATGGCTAAAAAAAACAGAACTGTCTGAATACATTTGACAAGTCATGTTGGCGTACCACTTGGGTATGCTTCATTTAAACTGCTCTCTGTGTGGTGATTGACTGTTTCCTCTAAAGTGAAGAAATACTTCCTGTTGAAACAATCATTGTCTTCATGTTACTATAATATAATTCAACTGGTGATGGTGTCAGTAATGAAAGTCTATTATTACCTGTCATGACAGAATCAGTTGAGTCCATTTACTGATATTAGAATATTCAGAATGTTGTGACACTGTGTTGAATTCTAGACTGTATTATTATATCAATACCTACTAACCAGAGATATAGCTTTTGCTTTTGAAGATCATGTTATGAAGAAACACATAAAAAATGCTACAAATATTATATCCTTCAACTTTGGGCCCTCATAGAGATCAAAGCAGAACTCTTGTAAAAGCCACAAAATGATAAGATAAACAATAAGAAATTATTAGAAAGGCCTTCACGCTGGCTGCCAAACTGTAGTACAAGGAGTGACACTCAACTACTCCATTTCTGCAAAAATTCAACACTCTCTTTAGTCCAGCTTTGTGCACTTATGAATAGCTACTTGGCTAAACAATCAGAGACCCCTCTGTATGATCTATATACAGTGTCTCATCAACACTGGTTACATTACGCTAAGATAATCTACTGTAGCTGTTTAACTGAGAGAGCCAGATCTGATGGTTGTCTGTTTCAGAATATTCTGTTACATCACACAACAAGAGGACGTTCACACGTTGAACCGCTGTTTGCTGACTCATCCTGTCCTCTCTGGTCAGGGTATGATGTTGTAATGGCCAGGTTCATAAACATTAACAAAATGAGAATCCATTCACTCCAGTGTGAAGACAGTGCTGTTTAATGGGCCATGTCTACTAGACAAGTTTATTCATAAGTATGAAGAATTTGACTTAAAAAAATAAATGCTTACACTAGATTTTAATTGAGGGCTTATAGTACCACCACTCCATATAACAGGCAATAAATGTTGTATGTGCAGGAATATTTTAAAGGTGATGCTGAAAAAGCAGGTCAGTAATCATACTTTCAAAAAAAAAGGGCATTTATTAACATAAATATTAACACAACAGGAAATTCAATAAAAATGAGTAGAAAAGTTAATTTAAACTGCCCAAATCCAGATGTGTGAAGCTTATAGAGACTCATCTAAGAAGCATCAAAACTATAATTGAGGACAAAGGGTTGTATTCTCTTGATTTTTAATGTGCAATACTTTCTGAAGCCACTATAAAAGCAGCGTTGCTTCCTTTTTGTAAACTCCAGTTCCAGTGTAAGACCGAGTCGATAGACAGTGAAGCCTCTGAATATAACCTCTACTATATTTCTTTCTTTGCTTTGGCATACCAACAGTTTTAGAATGGCTCCATAATAACACACTATAAAACCATTTAGAGCCACTTCAACACTACATACTTTAACCACAAGCATCATCCCTCTTTCTCTCTCTCAGTCTGTCCTTCTGTATGACTCCGTCTCTAAACAAACCACTGTCAGATTAAGGCAGAGCTGGATATACTGTGCATTCCTTTGGAGTCAAGCTAACCCAAGCTTTTAACCCTTATTCAGCCAGGTGCCGGGGGTGAATGAGAATCTATAAACATACAGAAATATCAAATGTTTTCACACCTGCACATTTTCACTGACTGACCCTGACATAGAGGAGTGAACTTGGGTGAGGTGTCTTGCAACTGAAGGTCAGTGGCTGCAATGCATCATTCAGCCCATATTCACTGTTCACTAGGATACTGACACGGTGTCATTGTGTGGTGAGTACAGTGTGTGTCAGAGAAATGTAACCAGCTGCTGCATGCGGAAGATGTAAATAGATGTAGTGAACAAAATGCATAGGCAAATTTAGGTCAGTTCATCTAAACAGAAAAAAGGACATATGTACCCTCCCTTATGTACTCCCTTACAACTAGCAATAACACATCCAGACTGAACATGTGTACAGTCTGTTTGATTCATAGAAGATGTGATATTGGAAATGATTTTCCTTCATGCATATGCATGCAAGCAAAGCACTGTAAATGACCACAATTATTTTATCCTCTGTAAACACTGTGGCATGAGTTAAATGATAATAAGTCTACATCAGGTGCAGCAGTAAGGAACATACAGGTGTTTTTTTTAATCATCTAAATACATCTACTCCTCATGGGAATTATATTGCCAAGAAAGAGTTTTAGACCAAATGTATTATGTATTATGTCAGTTATCCTCACTATCCTTGTTCTGTTATATTAGCAAACAAGCAACAAAGCAAGCAAATAACTCAGCTTTTAACAGTTCCTCAATAACATCATATCTGATGTGTTACCAGCACAGCAAGTATTGATTAGAACCAAGCTGTTGACAGCTGGACAGATCACCAGTCCATCACAGGGCTGACACACAGAGACAAACAACCAATCACCTTCACACTCACACCTGCGGGCAATTTAGAGTCACCAATGAACCTGCATGTGTTTGGACTGTGGGAGGAAGCTGGAGAACCACAAACGCACAGAGAGAACATGTAAACTTTGCTGAGTGGAGTGCAAAGTGACATTTAAAGAAGGAGTTCACCAAAATAAAAATAAAGTTTACTACAACTGTTACCTTATTTTTCCAGTGGTCTGAAGAGTTAATTTTATTCTGAGCAGGGTGGGCAGGGGGGTTATGGGGGCTGCAGATGTGGTTACAGCTGCGTCTGCAGCCTGGTTATGTTGGTGTCATGTATTTTGAGTTGGTGACAAAGGGGTACAACTCCATCGCACAACTACATCTGATCCTAATTCTGACCTTAATAACAACATATGGTGAATGTTACAGGTTGCTGCAGTTCACCAGGGAGCAGAATACAGCAGATTCTACTAGTGTTACAGTCATTAAAGAAACCCATGACGAAAAATATTAGAATAACGAAAACAAGAAAAAAATTGAGAACAAAAACAAGACCAACAAATTGATGCTTAGTTTACAACCTGCATCTGCAGAACCTTACACTGTAACTCCTGATTAACAAAACCGTTTCCCTCTGCTGCCCAAAATATCTCTTGTTCAAAAGATGGTTTAGCCTCTAGACCTGTTGCATTGCTGTCGATGAGAAACACCTTCCGAAGATGAGCTGACCTATCAGCAGCTTTGATTATTTTATTTATTCAACTATTGTTAGTGCTGACATTTTAATATGTAAATGTATTCATTTTGTCTTTATGTATCTGCTGTCTTTTCCCACGTATAGAACAAATCATCCATCCATCCATTTAACCAACTGCTATCATCTTTCAGTCTGACAAATAAGACTGTTAGAACAGCTTTAGGATCCTGTGTTTAAATGTGCACTCTGAGTCAGATGTTCACTGAGTTAGTGAGTTAGTTTTTTCAAATGAATGAACTAAAATGATCTACAATGTAATGAGACTTACACAAGCAGTGGCAACAAAAAAGTGGCAACAAAAAAGAATTGTAAATTCCAAGATTAATGTGGGCAGTAACCATCTAAAGTTTCCTCTAGGTGTTCGCTAAAATAATATCATGGCTGATAGCTGATGATATAGCGTCTCCTGTCAAACTAGCTGCAGCTAGGCTAGCAGGAACGAGTGGTTCTGTTCAAACAGACAGTCTGGAAATGATAACTGGATTTACTGAGGTGAAACAGTGTGTGCATTACTGCAGGGCAGACTGACATCTTGTGATAGACATCTGTAACCATGGTAACTGTACAAAACGATGACAATAGCTGTAGTCTCAACATACTTAAACAACTTAATTAAGAATGGAAATGGAAATGAGACATAACATGTCAGTGACAAAAACCTCACTAAACTGGACTTCAGCTTTTGTTGACTATAACTGGATTAAGATTAATGCTAGTTTGTACCTTTAAGAAAAAGAAAATAAGAAAAAGTAGCTAAATAATATCATAAACAACTGTTTATAGGCCCAGACCAAATAATCAATATAAACCTTCTTTTTGGTGAGTAGTGAAACAAGCTGTAAATCCAGCATTGATCTATAGTATATTCTCTTCTATGTTAATATGGAGAACATGTTAGCAAACAGGTGCTTATTTACACACCAGCAGTTACAGGGCAGCATTAGCAGTCATCATGTTTCTGGCACCTGATGAATGCTAGTCCAAAGTTCACTCTGTCAGCGCTGTTTGAACCTTTTGTCTGTTTGACCTGCCAGTTTGGACCTGCAGAGGTAGGTGGTAACTCTGTCATTTGATCCATTCTTCACATAAAAATCTTAATTACAAGGCAGCTTTAATTAGGACCATGATCTCACCCTTAGCTGTGCACAATCCCAACCCCAATTTCTTAAGCTAAAGCTAAACTTAAACCTGAACCATTAAGCCTATCTTAATACTGACACTACAACCCCACTTGTAACCTCAGCCCCAATCCTCACTCCTCAACCAAAATGTAGGCATGGATTTTGCTGATAAACACACTCACCCTGACTACAGAAGTTTCTCTTACCAATGTAAGATTATTATACTGTCATTTAGTCCTGACAAAGATGGAAGTACAAGAAAACACACACACACACACACACACACACACACACACACACACACACACACACACACACACACACACACACACACAAAGTGAAGATGTCCTGACACTTTCTGTCCACTGATCCATTGATAACAGAACAAGTGAGTGTGTCAGCCCTGAGAGAGACGGAGGATAGACTCCTATTGGCTACTTCAGTGTTGAAGTGCTTTTACATGGTGCAATGTACAATTTTGCAGTTCAGCGATTTCTCAGCTTTACTGTGGAGTCTGCATTCATTCATTCATTCAACCTGAGGTTCAGAACACCTCAGACATTAGTTTGTTTAATCATTAAGAGATATGGACAAATACAGAAGGAGCAGGCCCAGCTATTATCCACTCACAGAGGCCTAAATCAGTGGTGTAGTGGGGATTTTGTGAGTGGGGGGGGGTTTAAAGGGCTTAACCATTTTCCAGGTGAGGACGTGAAACTATCGTTAATCAATTATATATAGTTATAATATGTGTGAACGTTGCTGGTGTTGGCTGTCTCCTCAGAAGAAACTGATATTCCAACATTGTTGTAACTGACATCTTTATGAAAGTAAAACTATAGTTTTCTGGCGACTTGTCGTTTTAACATGGGGTTCATAAAGGAGAACGAGCTGCGTAGCCTAATATCACTTTTGTTCTCGTCTTTTTCACAAATAGGAGGGAGTGTCTCAGGATGATGACGATAACATAAATGTTTTATTTTTTATATGGATTTTTATATGTAGGCTATTACAAAGAGATATTTGTGTTACACTTGTTTTTCAATTGCTAATAACACTGGTTTAACAGTAAAATTACTCCTTTTTCTTTATTATTATTATTATTATTATCATTATTATTATTATTATTATTATCACGGGCGGCGATCCCCTGCATCCCCTGCCCACTATACCTCTGGCCTAAATCCAGTACACCTGGTTCCTGGACTCATAACAAATGAAGGGCTACAACTGAGCCAGTTCTAGGTGTTGGACACATCTTGTGCATCAACTGCTAAATATAGTTTATTCTCAGTCCAAATCATCCCTAATCAGCAGCCACACTCACATGGTCTAGTCTGGCAGCCATATACGACCCAGAGCTGACTGACATACACAAGACTTGGCTGAATGTGTGGTCACCTGCCTGCACAGTTTCACTGCATTTAACCTTCAGCCATGTAAAGACACCTCTTTTCCTTTAGGCCTGTTAGTCGCTTGTGTTTGAAGCATTTTTATGAAAGTAGACATGACTGCATGTTCACAGTGTGACATACGCAGCTCCAGTGCAGAGGTCCAGTTCTCCTAGTAAACAAACTGAACATTGATCATTTTCACCTTAATCGATCCAGAAGACCCCAAGATTGATAAATTAATGCAACACCCTGTGATCAATACCTTATTTCCCCAGGGCAGCTGGAATACTGTTGTTGCTCCATGATCAGTGACCCTGACAGCAGTAACTGTGGCAACAGCAGTTTGTAAATCAGGCACAAATGAGGGTCCTGTCTCAGCTCCAGGCAACATACTCACACTATGGCTGTTCCTCTAACCTCTGGAACAAGTTGAGACAATTGAAAGTTCACTATTTCCAGCCTGAAATAGAAGTTTGAGAGAAAAATTCATAGCACAGCATAAGCAGCATCTAAAGTTATGACATTTTGTCCAAAAAGCCCGAGAAGCTTGTCTTCTAAAATGAGAGAGAAATAAAATACAGGACAGGACTTTAATGTAGCTCATAGATGCTAATTTGTTCTATCTAAGATACATACCATGTAACTGCAACATCCCTGCGACCTTTGTAGCAGGACGCCCACCTTGCTCTCATGTTTCCTGTTTGTCTCTGTGGTCATATTAAGGCAAAACAAATTCTTTAAATATGTAAAGGCAAATACCATCAGCACAGTGTCTGCTCAGATTGTAAATACATGAGCATTTATGCTGGGTAAAGTAGAACTTTTCCTGGGTTGATTAATGCTTCAGTATTATCACTTCATGCCCTCAAAAATGAACATTTTCCAAATGATGAGATGGAACTGATATGAACATTACTACAATGCTAAATGGCTTCCTGCTCCTACTCCCCCAGGAAAATAATCTTTTTTAATCATTTTGTCCATCAGGTTGTGAATCAGTTTCCACCGTCTTGTTGTTGATTTACAGTCTGGTTCAATGTTTGGTCTCTAACAGATATGATTCATTGTCTATGAATCTAGAAAGCGGGGTGACGTATACAGTTACTGTGCTCTTCATCAGCCCACCGTCATATCGATGAAGTAGCACGAGTTCACCTCAAACGCAGTATGCTGGGTGATAAGTGTTCTGCTGATCCACTGGATGTGCATGTGTGGAAGTGATCCAGTCTTACGACAAGCATTCTGGAGTACTCCCTCAAAACATTCTACTTTCCCATAACCTTCTGAAATGAATATCATCTCAACGCACGCACATTAGCTTCAAACAACTTATTCATTATTATTGTATCACAGAGCGTATCAGATGTGAATCACACAGGCCTCATCAACAGATTGTCCTCATCATGAGCAGTCAGTATAGTCATCTGGCTTCCTTCTTTCCTCTGGTTTACTGTAAAGATAAATCAGCTGGAATGATGTGTTTTTGTCCTGATAGCTAACAGAGATTGGACCTCTGAGATGACATAAAATATGATGTGAAGTGTACTACATTATCATCTAGCTCCACACACCCCTCTCACTCTGTTTGGTAAGTGTGTCAGCTCAGCAGTGCTCAGCCATGGCAGCTGCCTCTGAGGCTGGTGAAACAGTCACTCTGAGTAACATCAATGCATTACTCAGTTTGCCTCTTTGATACAGACAAGGATGTACAAAGTCAGTTTTTGTTGTTTGTTACATTTGGTTTATGCACTGAGAGCAGATTTAGTGACATAAACTACTATGGCATTGAACAAGGGCGGGCATCAGAAATGGATGTCAGTATTATTATCTTTCATTAAATATACCAGACAACCATCCATTTCTGATACTGAACTCCATTCTATCAAGTTCTGCTAAAGATCATTCCATAAAGCATCAAATGTCTTGTGTTTTCTTCCTGTAACACCATCCCTACAGCCCTGCTGTTAGCGTAGCTAAAAATAGGCTAATTTAAAAGTATGTGGACTTCAGAAAGTATCTGTCAAACTCTGCTTTAGATGACTAAGAATTCAAGACCAACACTGCACACAGTCTTAAATCATAAAAGAAAATTTTGGCATTAAAATTGGATCACAAACATCACAACAATGATGTTTATGCAGACAGGCAGCCATAATTAGAGACTTCCTGGCCAGTAATCAGTATGTGGTGTTCTAGAAAACCCTTGATGGCTTTTTGTTTCCATCTTTCCTGCTAAGCGCTAATTGCTGTGGTGTTTTTGTACTGCATTTCCCAGAGATCACCTGCCCACATAACAGCACTGTGATATATTTTCTTTGGGATCTGAGTATACACATGGTGCTCTTTCTTTTTCTCTCATCAGCCAAGGTGCTTATTATTGCTCTTCCTAACTACACAAGTGAAAAACTAACTGCATTTTCTTTTTATCACTTGTACCAAACAGCTTGAGTACAAGTCCACTGTTTTCTTTAATTCAAATCAAAGAAATAACCAGGGAAGTTTAAGAACATAAAAACAATGTTATTGTCACAGTCTTGGCTGGATAGAGACAAAAATGAGCTTTGGCCCCCACTGAAAACACCAGTCCTGATTTCACCCACATTTCCAGTTTGGAGTGGTGCTCATTTACAACTCTTTCCACCAATATGAAAAACTTGTGGGCAGAAGTTAGAATACTGATTCCATGTTCCTACATAGAAATTTAACTACCTAGCCACACCTATGAAAAATACTGACAAAAAGAAGTTGGCGACAAGCCTGTAGAAAACATCAACACAGAGTGACGGGTTGCTGTAAGTCAACTTACAGAAATAACAGCTAACGACTTAAGCGTTATCTGTTCTTGGCAACCACTTCCATGTCAGCTGAGAGTGGCGTCAGTGGGATGGAGATTTCATTCACTGCTCACTGGTTTGGGCAAAATAAAACAACATACGCTCCATTCCCAACAAGAATTCAGCCAACATGAAGACAATGTCATGAAGACGAGAATGAAGTAGCATGGAATAGTATTTCAGTCTGATTATCAGGCTCAACCACACCACCATTACCTCTGTGTGCACCCAGCACACTGCATGCCAGCTGACCTGCATTGCTCAGGATGAAAAACTTTATGCCAAGCATGAATTTATGATGTGTCAGACATAGAGAGCAGAAAACTATCATCTGCTTCCCATTGTTTGCCTATGCAGTATGTAAATCAAGGCAATCTAGAAAATGACCATACCTAGACTGTGACAGCAGCAGTTATTTGATAATTTGATAAGGTGTACACATGCCTCAGTATCCTTGCATTCTATCTTATCTGTGGTGTTCTCCTAATGAGGATGGAAGCCTATCCAGCTTATTATAATTGAGATAAGAGCTTTACATGAGCCAGCTCCAGTTAAAAAATACTGTAGTATCCTGAGTGACAGACAAGCAAAAGAATACTTGAGCTGTCACAGAGCTACAGTACATGTGGGTCTTACTGCTGGTTCCTGCTCAACCTGAAACACTGGCTAACACTCAATACCCACAAAGAATATTAACTAAGGTTTTTACCCAGACGCATAATTGCACACTACCCGACTGAACAACAAGCTGATTAAAAAGAAGGGGAAACACAGAAGCAGAGAGTGAGAGGAGAAAGAAACAAAGCTCTGTTAAACAACCGAAGAACCATTTTTAATCTTTACATGTCCTAGACCTTAGTCCAGGCTCATAACAGGATTCACCCAGGATAGCATTCCACAAGGAGGCTCAGTCTTGCTAAAAGCCTTCTGGGATCCTTTAAACGCCCCTGGAACCTCACTAAAGCCATGCAAGCCCCTGGTGGTGATCTACCGTAATCAACATGGGGTTTGCTGAGCCCTAAAAGAACCTTTTAAGAACCAGTTCCATAAAACCCAGACGAGACCTCCATCAGGATCGCTGGACTACCTCAAGGGCCCATGACAGTCCTCTGTGTCTATACTTAACACTACCGCCTCAGCTGAATTCTGTATGTAAAGCCATTGATATTACAAACAGAGTTTGGCTTTTCCTGCATCTCTGCTAATGTCTGCAGAGTGCTGAGATGGCCCTTTCATGGATGAATGAGGTCAGTGTATACAAAGGGCCACTGCACTCTGTCTAACTGGTGCCCAATGTCTGGGCCTAGACCCAAGACCAAGCTATAAGGAGAATTAAAAAAAAAAGTTGCCTGGACCATCCAGGAAAAGCACAAGTCAGAAGTAATTAGACTATGATCAACAGTTATTTGATCAGAAGTGAGCTGCTGCAGCCTGAGCTCTGCTCTGACAGATGATCAGAGAAACAGCAACATGAGGACAAATCAATGATGCTTACAGTTTATGTTTATGTGTGTTGCTGGTTACAACTTAATTGCCTTCATTTCCTGTTTCTATTATCTGTCCATAGTTTAGTTGATCTTTAATTAGTATGTCAGGTCTTTGGACTATTGGACTCATGCTGCTGATGTAAATGGTGAGAACTATTGCTTTTTTTGGTAACACTGCTGCTCCTCCATTCATGTCAATAAAGCTTACTTGTACTTGGTCAGCTACTGCATGATAGACTGATAAGAATGTGGCTAGAAAGGTCTGTATTCACTATAGGCCAACACTGCATTGTTTGAACCTTCTCGAGTCCTTGTGGTGTCTGGTAGACTGGATAAGAACCTGCAAGCTGGTGGGCAGCCTCATGGAAAAACTGAAAGTAGCATATACATTTCTTAAATGTCATCCACCAACGGTTGCTGTGCAGCCCAACTTCATTTAAATAAAAATAATCAGCTGAGGGCAGAGCAACAGGTTCTATCTCAACATCAGACCTATCACCACAATCACCACAATCAGAGCAGGGCAAGTGAATCAAAACAGTAAAGTGAGTTTAAAAGTGCTAAAACACTACGTAGAGCTGAGGAGAACTGCAAAGTGTAGATAATTATCTGGTGGTTTGCCACTGTTAATATAAAAAATAAAACTGGGGAACTGGTCTGTATACTGAATGGTTGAGATCCACATTTTAATGGCATCTTTTAATTTAAGTCTATGATTTAAGCACTGTGGATGAAAGTCCATTCACCTCCATTGTCCAAGGTCCAGGCATCCATTCATTTAAGCTGTTACTCTTGTCTCCTGAGAATCCAGCTATATAAACTAATAAAAGTATGTTTCAGCTCAGCCACACATCAGTCAGTCAGCGAGAGACTGATTGAAGCAGACAGAGCTGCGGAGGTTAACCAGCAGTCATATCTGGCCTGCAGCCAGGACACATGTGTCTGAAGCTGACTCTTCCTCATTATCACAGCAGCCAACTGAACACTGCCAAAATCAACACAGCAATACCACGTGTGTGTGAGTGTGTGTCTGCCATGTCAAGAAGTTCTGAGATGATGATAACATCACCTCTACATTCCAGTGATATTAACATATGAATTTGCTTTATGACTGAGCTCAGTAGAAGTTTATATTGAACTAAACCAGTTGGAATCTTCTTTCTGTGATAGCTGTGTAGTATCTGTGCAGCCTGGTTTGACGTGCGATTACTGCAGAGAGATGAACACACAGCGACAGGTGCAGTTGGTACATATACAGCTGTATGCACACACGTGTCCATCAGTCAGTGATCCATACATTGGAACTCTCCATCAATATTACATGAAGTTCTGCACCATATGAATGAAGTGAATCTGCAGCTTTTTCCTCTGCACTTTCACACTGTAAATGACATCAACTCAGAGGTGGAGAATATTTGTTTGTCTCCCCGACAGCAGCTACTGACTGCAACTGACAGGACTTAATAGTTCAGATAAATAATGAATAACTCTGGACTGAAAAGGCTGTACAGACATTCAGACTCTGTCCAAATCTGTTGTCCGGGCACCGCATTTCACCTCTCAGGAGAAACAAATATTCGCTCTGATGTTTCATCTGCAATTATTCACATTCAACAGGATGTCACTTTGGCTATAAATATGAAAAAATAAATTCACTGATGTGTAAATGGTTACATAACTCTCTGTAACTGAGGCATAAATACACACACGTGCTCTACTGTAGGAATCCTGCACTCAAACAGGAGTTATTTACATGTTTAAATGAAATAAAGACACTGGTTTCTTACCGAATCTCTCCCCTCACATACATAGCCACGATTCTATCAATGTGAGTTCAAGACCCCCAAAGCAAACGGCCATCTTAAACAATCCTAAATAACATATTTTTTGCTAAAGTAAAAAATCAGTCATTGCTATTAAATACCTGCTACCTAAATCTGCGTCAACTCATTTTTTGGCCACTTGGGGACAGAACAACAAACTGTGATCGCAATGTTGACATGATTATTATCTGATAAAGCTGATAGGATGAGATTATATTATGTTTTAGTTATGTCTAGCTAAAACAACTGTAGTCTAATACAATCAGAATCTGATTATTATCATGAAGTTTTTCCAGTGTTTTGCCTACCCCATTTCCATCAATAAGGGTTAACTCCTCTCAGTATGCGTATAAAATCATACGTATATTAAGACATACAAGGCCAGTAATAGTTGAACCTAACACCTAAATGTGTGAGGAGTATGTGGGAGCTCCAGTGATTCAGATTTTCACAGATTAGTTTCCTACCACAGTAACTTTTCCTCAGAGAGTAGGTGCTTTCCTTCTTGATAATTACGTCAATTTCATGTCTACACACACACACACACACACACACACATATACATTTGCTTTCATCATTTTTGGGGAAACTGCATATAGAAGTAACCCTAGCCATAACCACTACTTGCCTAGTCCCCACGCTTACTCTAACCTTAACCTAACACTAAATTTAACCACTGAGCCAAACACCCCACACACAGACACACGCACACACATACTATTATCCATCACTGAACACTGCCATCACTCTACACTGCCAATATCAACACAACAATAGTAAGATGAAGTGTGTGTGAGATGATGATAACATCACCTCTACATTCCAGTGATATTAACATACGAATTTGCTTTATGACTGAGCTCAGTAGAAGTTTATATTGAACTAAACCAGTTGGAATCTTCTTTCTGTGATAGCTGTGTAGTATCTGTGCAGCCTGGTTTGACGTGCGATTACTGCAGAGAGATGAACACACAGCGACAGGTGCAGTTGGTACATATACAGCTGTATGCACACACGTGTTCATCAGTCCAGTGATCCATACATTGGAACTCTGCATCAATATTACATGAAGTTCTGCACCATATGAATGAAGTGAATCTGCAGCTGCTGCAGCTTTTTCCTCTGCACTTTCACAATGTAAATGACATCAACTCAGAGGTGGAGAATATTTGTTTGTCTCCCCGACAGGCAGCTACTGACTGCAACTGACAGGACTTAATAGTTCAGATAAATAATGAATAACTCTGGACTGAAAAGGCTGTACAGACATTCAGACTCTGTCCAAATCTGTTGTCCGGGCACCGCGTTTCACCTCTCAGGAGAAACAAATATTCGCTCTCTTCAGTGATAAATACGAAAAAATGAATCAGTCTTTCGTGTTTTATTATAACAAAATTCTCCTCAACTGCGGAAACAAATACACACACGTGCTCTACTGTTGGAATCCTAAGTTCAACCAGCAATTATTAACATGTTCAAATGAAATAAAGACGCTTGTTTCTTACCGAATATCTCCGGTTTGAAGGTCTGTCAAACTGACCGTCAGCTCTCTCTCTCTCTCTCTCTGTGTGTGTCTCTCTGTGTGTTTCTCTCTCTGTCTCTCTGTCTTCCCTTCTCTCTGTCCCACACACGCACACTGTCTGACACACACACACGAAAGCAGCATGTTCCAATGTGTTGCCTATGAAATGACGTCTTGAGACGTATTTCTATATCATAGACATTTGTGTATGTAGATGTAGATATATGTGTATTATTAAATACAGAGCAGGTAGAGAGTCAAACTTCAGTTTTCTACACTTGATGAGCAACAGTGTGAAAAAGGGCCATGATTTTATAGAGTTCACTCAGGTTTTCTGCATTGATTGATCATAAAATATGATCTGATCTTCATCTGTGCGACAGCTACAGACAAACACAATGTGCTAAATGTCACACAAACAAGTGTAAAAATTTGCATTTTTATTGAACACAAGCATTAAACATTCACAGTGCTGGTGGGAAAAGGAAGTGAACTCTTGGTTTTAATAACTGGTCAAACCTCATTTGGCAGCAGTAACCTCTAACAAGCACAGCCAGTCTCTGTGGATCAGACCTGCACAACGTTAAAGAGGAATTCTGGATCTATTCTTCCTGAAAGCTGCCTCAGTTCAGACATATTCTCAGGGATGTCTGGTGTGAACGGCTCTCTGAGCTCATTCCACGGCATCTACTCTGGGGTGAGGTGTGGTGGACAGCCTCTCTGACACATCCTGTTAGATGTCTTGATGGGGATTCCTTTTCCTCCTGATAATGGCGAGCTGTCCAGGCCCTGAAGCTTTACCTTAGGATGATGTTTTCATGTTGGTATGCAGTGTCCTTTATGCCATAGGTAGTGCTGTATGTACTGGACATCCTGATAAGAAGGAATTGCAGTAGTCCAGTCTACAAGTAACAAACTGTGCATGTGGAGACAGACAGGCTGTCCTAGAGACTGGCTGGTTTTTTATTAAAAACTAAATTATTATTATGTCCATTAGTGGTAGAGACCTCAAATACTGGCACAACACTACTTAAGACTGGATTTAAAGACCAAATAATGATTGATATCATATGGGTGCAATCTAATTGGTTTATAATACTTCAATTTCACTCATTTAGGAATTTACACATTTTTCTTCCAAATCTAGGGCCTTATTGAAAACACACAGGCATGTGGTGCAAACTTTGTATTCAGTCATACTGAATGAGTAAAGATCATTATAAGAAAAATATTTCATTGATATTTTCCTTAGTTTTGGGACCCAAACATCGTGTAGACACACTGAACAGATCAGAGCTGATGCTGTATATCTGCTAACAGACATACTGATCCTAGTATTTCTAACCTCTCAACTTATGAAGAGCAGTTGCCCCAAAGCAGCTGACACACTGAAGCAAGATCATCAGTTCAATTTTATAAACCTTTATTACAAAAGTTTTTGGGTGAAATAACATTAGCCTTCTCAGTTACAGTAGCAGTTATTCCAGTTAGAGCAAGAAATATCAGTGACGTCAACTCCTCTTCACCTGCTTTCACTTCTCTCAGCATTGCACTGCAGCTTATTGCAGTACGCCTTTTTTTTTTTTAAATCCAGCAAAAGTTTGCACAATGATGCTAAGACAGGAAACCCAGAGACAGAGATCACAGAGGTTTCGCTGAGGGAGGACGCCACGTTTTGGGACAGTAAGGCAGGTGGGCAGATTGACATACAGGCAGTCAGCAAAGCAGGTTGACAAGACAGACAGACAGAGAAAAGACAGGACACGAACACACACCTTCCAGAAAGCCAATAACAGTAATAATGCAAGACACATGCACAGGTATTGCGTGATGGTGTTTCAATAAAAGAAAAATGCTTCTGGGAATCCTACTGAAACTGGCTGACACACACATACATGAAGGCAACACACACACACACACACACACACACACACACACACATAAATGTCCTGAAGGGCTTTGGGAAATAACAATGCAGAGATGCCTTAAGAGTGCAGACACAACAAAGACAACCCACACCAACCCAAAACTGGTAAACACATAAACTACTGCCAGCATCAACCTACAGTGTTTCACATCATGTCATGTCATCTCACTACTAGAATTTCTTAAGTATTAAGAAAAAAAAAAAAATCTACAACTATTAAAGTTTTACAGTGGAACCACAGGTTTTTACCAGTTTAAAGGAATTCATCTGGATTTTTTTGGTATCAATAAACATTTTCATGGTAAAGTTCCAGAAAAAAACTTCTGATATTTGACTTGTTTATAAAATCTAACATCATGTACAAATGTTACAGGTAAAAATAATTTAGCTTGTTGCATATTGACATGTGCTTTTTGTTCAAAAACTGAGCAGAAAGGTTAGT
>NW_026115323.1:0-30464 GCF_001640805.2 Lates calcarifer
CAGTCTGTTCTGAGGCTGGCACACACACACACACACACACGCCTCGACCTCTCTGATATCTTTAGAGACGACCAGGCCATCGCCGTCAGCCTCAGTGTGTCAACGTGTCATTTTAGCTGCCAAACAGCACTTTTATTTTGAAAGGGTAGCACGGGGTCAGGGCAGTGGGAGCCAAAACCTTTAAGATGCAGAGGAAGATGCTGTTTCTGTTTGTTACAAAACAGCCTTAACTAAAAGTTGTTAAACATTTTACAGACGAACAGACACCATCTCGAAGATTCATTTAAAGGCTTTTACTGTGACAAATGAAACTAAAGCTGCATTACTGAAAATCCCCAGGGCTCAGTTTGGAACATTAATACTCTTTTGCTGCCGACTACAATGTGTCTGAGGCACCAAACATGGCGTCTGGTCAGATCTGTTTTATTACAGTTTTATCTGATTTAAATCTAAGTGTTTGAGACGGGGTGAGGAGCTCGGAGCAGAGGAGGTTCGGGTATCGGGTTAGGATCCAGCTGGGCACCTTCCTTTGGAGGTTTTCTGGGTACGTCCAACTGGGAGGAGACAACAGCTCCGTCTCGTTTAAAGTTCATTTGTCCAATATCAACAACAGAGGGAACAAAACTGTCTCCTTCTCTGAGGTTTTCCTCCCATCAAAGTCTGTTTTTGATAAAAAGTGAAGTGAAATGTTGTTTTGATTCCTGGTTTTCCTTCTTAATTCTGTGTTGCTCATATTGTGATCTGATTGGCTGTGAAGACGAGACGGTTTAGTTTCATACGACACCAGTGAGAGTATCTCTGCCTCCAGCGGTGAACAAAAACTACGATCCTCCAGCTCTCATCGATCTCTGAGGACATGCTACATCGCTAACACGATGGGCAGCTGATAGCGAGGAGGTCAGAGGTCAGAGGTCAAAGGTCAAGGGCGCCGAGACATTACATGTGATGAAGGCACCTGAAACCAAAGGCAGACACACGGGTCTCCCTTCCTCTCGCTTCTCCTCTGTCACGTGTGATCCCCTCAAGGGCGATCAATTATTGAGTGAGCCAACCAGAGCGCAGTGTCTCTGTGTGTGTGTGTGTGTGTGTGCTGGCTTTTCTTCGCACGTGTGTGGTTGCCGGTGACAACTCAAATGGAGAGATGAGGGTGTGTTTGATCGTGAAGCATTTGTCCTTTCAAAATAAAATCAAGCTGAAATGCTGATATAATGATGGCGTTTTTAAAATGTGATTATTATTTATTTTTCATTCTGCCGTTGATAAATATGCTGATCTGAATCTGACAGAATGTTTTTTCAATCTTTCATTTTTTATTTCACGTCCTCCATCTCCCTCCTCTTTCACTTGTTTTCATTTCTTCTATCTTTCATTTTTATTTTCTCCTTTTTCTTCTCTCTTTTGTCTCTGAGTTTAATCTCTCCTCCTCCTTTCTCCTCTTCAGTTCGATCTTCATTCAGGTATTGATCTCTCCCTTCTCTGCCTCTGTCTCATGTTTTATTCAGCCTGGTGGACGGAGGTGTCCCGTTTCCTGCCCCTGCTGGCGGCAGCAGCAGCAGCAGCAGTGGCGGCCATCTTGGTTGAGGGCACAGTGACTGTGGTGGTTGGCTTCACGCTGACACCACTCCGCTCTGTTTTTTTTTTTTTTTATAATCATCCATCTGTTAAAACATGAGTGCTGGAGAATCACATGAAGAAACACACGCTGAGATGTGTCCTAGATTAAAGTCTCTGTGGACAGGAAGTCTTCGTTCATATCAAAGTTTTTATGTTCCTCTGCTCCGGCTCCTCACGTCTGATTGGCTGAGTCACCATCCACAGGCCGTGAGCAAACACCTGAGATCATAAACCCAACGACGGCTCACTTCTCCAACTCTTCCAGAAAAATTTGGGTTCTCTCCTCCTGTACCATGTTTGCACTATTGTAGATGTTTTTATCGCAGTTTTCAGTCTCGGTTTCTGAGTCGTAACACCCTGATCTAATATACAAGTCTCCTCATGGATGACTCTGCATGAATGTAATTTTTGGAACACTGGAGACGAACACTAACGTAATTAAAAAACTAGAATCAGCGTCTCGTGGTCGTATTCCTCCACCAAACAGTCCAGATGGAGTTGATTATCGTGCGAATTCTTGAGTTATGGACATAAGCATACTTTACACAATCACAGTGACCTTGACCTTTGACCTTTGACCACCAAATCACTTCATCCTCGAGTCCAGTGAATGTTTTTGCAAAATTGGAAGAAATTCACTCAGGCTGTTCCTGAGATATCGCGTTCACAAGAATGAGATGAACGACCCAAAAACACAGCTAACGTTTTCAGGCCATAGCCAGTTTTTTTCTCGATCCGGTTTGATCGCATCTCATTAGATTTAGTTTTGGACACATTTTGTTGTTGTTTGTTATTATTTGCTCCTTATTGTCTTTTAAGTTTGGTCTTTTGTCACCTGTGATTTAACGTGCGATCCACTGTGATTGGTCGGTTGGGAGAGAGGGGGGCTGCCCTTTCAGAATAAAAGCTTTGTTTAGGGATAACAGGTGGTGGAGGGAGGGAGAGAATGAAGGAACAACTTTATCCTCTTCAGGTGGGAGGAGACAACAGGCCTGCTGGGAAATGAAGTTTGAATCCAGGCACTGACAGTATCACTGGAATTAGACAGAGGTGAGCTCTTTCAACAACTTGTTTTACCCCAGCGTAGGAGTCCTAATTTATAATGACAGACTCTGCCATTAAATTCACAGGGTTGTGACTTCTTCACTGTGTTATTTTCATACTGAATTACATTTTTTAAACCTACAATTACTTTGTGAAGCTGAGATTTGTGCTGCGTGTAATAATCGGTAATTATCCCTCACCTCTGCAACACAACATCCACCCTGATGCCCCCCCGTTACAGGTCCCTCTGCTTTCTGCTTTTGTACTTTGCTCTGTGTGTGTGTGTGTGTGTGTGTGTGTGTGTGTGTGTGTGTGTGTTTGGCAGAGCTATAAATAAACCATGTTGATGAACTAGATCACAGCGGCTGACGTCTCGATGGTTAATCAACACGAGAGAGACGACGAATCAGGCTTAGATTTCACTTCACAGACAGACAGATATATAGACAGATAGACAGACAGATTCCCTCTCTCCTGGTTTCCAGAGTTACCAGCCTGACGTCTCGTGCCACCCCTCTCTTTCCATTAACATCTGCAGCTGATTCACAGATCTATTTCTGGCCTCGCTCCCCGCCCGCTCACCCTCGCACTGTCGACATCTCACCTCAGAGAGACGCCACCGCTTCAGATCAAACATGTGATTCAACCGTTTAATTCCCCCCCGCTCCTTTGTGATTCAGACGGTCTCTTTTGAGTACATTAATGAGGATTTAGACTCAGGATTAGTAATCTGATCAATGGCTGATCCACAGCTGTTCCTACTTTAAAGGACGAGTCTGGTGAAGTTCTGTATTTTTCTTCTCGTCAGTAAATCTCATGAAAAACCAACAATGGATGTGTCCTCCTAACGTAGCAATGTGGTTTCACACACACACACCTTCCTGCTGCTGTAAATACTCACTAAAGCACCAAATGTGGATTAATCCGCAGCTGAAAATAGTCCCCAACAAATACACGATTTTCTCCTGTTCGAGCAACATTTGCTAAGAATTACAGTGAGCAGCTGTTTTAGGAAATTCTCAGAAATAAAACTAGTATTTTGAGAAGAGTTATGTCCTCAGTAGAAACCACAGACAGAGCGGGGAGGTCAGAAAGTAATTTATCATTTAGAGCACCATTATGTTACTATTTTACCTTAAAATCTCAGCTTGATGGTTCAGTGACTCCTAACAGGGAGAATGGAGCCTCCGTCGTTCCCTCTCTGCTCCCTGAACACCTGTTGTTTCTCTGTGTAACTTTGGTTTTTCAGGTTCGATCTCCCTCTGACTGAGTGACAGTCAGCAGATTAAACTGCTGGAATCAGACCCAGAGAGTTCAGAGTGATGCTGAACTGTAGATCAGTTAAAAAGACTTAGAAGTTAAGCTTTGTTTTCTGTACGTGAAAACCACTCAGAGGCCAACAGAATGAATTACGACTGGTGGCTGCAGAGGGCGCTGCTGCTCAGCAAAGTTACATAATGTTGCTTTAAATGCCTGAATGAATTAAATAGTTTGATTGAACTCTGTGGCCTGTGCAGCCTCATATCTGTCTCTTCTGGATTGATCATGTTACATAAAAACAGAGTCTGATTTCTTTTGCAGACGAGTTCACGTCTTCCTCTGGAGCTGTTCGAGCCTTCAGGACGCTCTCTGTCTCTGCTGCTGCTGCTGCTGTACTTTTTATTTTTATTTCCTGTTCTGCTGCAGTGACCCAGTTTCCCCCTCAGGGATCAATAACCATCATCTCCTCTCTTTATCAGCATCGCTTCATCTGACCGATGCAACAAATGTGCAGGAATTTGTCCTGATGACAGTCGAGACAAAACACAGACATGAAGGAAATTGATGCCCTTATTTTGTTCTTCACTTAAGAAACTCTCCTCCTCCTCCGTCATGATGATGATCAGGTTTGTTTCACAGTTTTTACTGCTGTTACTGAGGCATGTTACTGTATGAAAGTGTGAAACAAACAACCTTTTTTATTGATTTCGACTCAGACGTGGCTGAGAAAGAGCTTTTAAAACTTTTTCTCATCATATTTGTGTTTTTTCAAACTGAAGAACTTTCATGGTCAACGCTGAGGAGGTTCAATATTCAGTCTGAATCACTGAGTGAATCACATTTTGGCGTTAAAAACCAGAGAGAGACACTGTGACATCTCTGGTCTCAGTGTCCTCAGTTGAATCTGGGACGCTGCACAGAGTGGAAAACATCCAGATCCGCCACAGTCCACAGCGTCCAGTCATCTGGTCACGCCACTGTAAGAGCTGAAGCACTTTGGGATTTCAATCAGGCTATTTATTTATAGTTATTATGAAAATGTAAAACTAAACGTCGAATATTACATTACCGCCTACGGGGCTGCAACTAATGACTGTTTTCATTATCACTTACTCTGCCAGTTATTTCCTTGATTAACCCATGAATCATCTGGTCTGTTAAATGTCAGAAACAGTGAAAAATGCCTTGTTAAATTTTAAAGCTCAAGTTGGCGTCTTTGAACATCTAAAACCTAAAGATCGTCACTTTTTAATTGTATAAACCATAACAAAAATTCTCAGTTGGGAAGCTGGATTTTTGTTTTTATGGCACTTGGCAATGGATTTAAGTCAGTGCTTTGGCTACCTTTCTGATTTGGTGAAAGTGAAACAAGCAAGCAGGAGGATGCTAACAGCAGCTCGTAGCAGCGATAACAATAGTTGTACTAGTAGTAGCAGAAGTGGATGCTACGTCAGAGATCTTTTATGTCATTATGAAAAGCTATTTTTTGTTCATTATAAACCTGTGGCAAGTCGCCACAGTCCAGGTAAATCATGGGAACCAATGGGGTAAATGGTGCCATATTGGTTTGCTAAGTGAGGCTAACGTTAGCTAGCACCAGCAGATTTCGTTCTCTACAGGTTAATGTCCTCATGCCTGAGCTGAATGTGGAGACATCACACGTTTCTAGATCAAAACACTTCCAAACCGCACTGGTGTTACAAGATCATCCATCATCCATCCCACTTTCCACAACGCCTGTTTACAACATAGTGACTTTAATGTGGGGAGGAGGCCAGAACCACAAGCACAAGGCAGGGGCTTTAATATGACAAGGAGAAGCAGCAACAGTAGGACCGGGGTGGGAGAAGTACCAGCAGTGGTAGTGGTAGTAAATGACTGAATGGATTACCACTGAACTCGGTTCAGATATTCATATTTTCTGGATGATGCAGTCTAACGAGGGGGAGGAGGAGGTGTGGTGTGTTCGGGTGAAGAGACGTCAGGTCGTCTCACACAGCTTCTATCTGCCTGTCCGTCAAACTCTCTCTACCTTCATCTCACATTCAGACTCAACGTGAACAAGAAGCCGACGACAAACTGAAAAGGCTGAAAGGTCAAAGCGGTTCCTCGTAAATCTCTTTCTCTTTGTTCGTGTCAGTTTCTGGTTTTCTGAATCGAAAAGGTCAAAGAAAAACACCGTTCACGCTCTTCTCTCCTTCAATCCTGACCATCACTACACAATTTATTTTTAAAGAAACATCCAGAGCAGAGCGGGGTGAAGGAATAGAGGAGGAGGAAGGGTGTTCAAAGGCATGAAGAGGGGATAGTGGAGGGATGGAGAGATGTTTATGACAGATGATAGAGGGATGCAAATGGAGAGAGAAGGGAGGAGCGATGGGAGGATCTGATGATGATAAATGTAAATAAAGGCGGTGGAGGAAAGAGTCTCAAGGGACGATGAAAGGATGACTATGGGGGAAAAACAGAGGGATGAAGGAGAGATATAATATGTGTAGACAGATGATGAAAGGATGGCTGTAAACACAAAAGGGATGGAAAGGTGGAGGATGCTTAGAGAGAAGAGAAGAGGGGTGGAGGTGTAGAAAAAAATGATCAAAAGGAGGATGGAAGGTTAAAGAAAAGAGAGTGATGAAAGGATGGCTAGAAGATAAATAGGACAATTTTGAGGGGAAAAAAGATGAAGGGATGACAGAGGGATGTTTAGATGATGGAGTGATGGAGAGAAAGGAAGGAAAAGAAAGAGAAAGGACTAATGGATGGATGAGAAGACAGAATGAAAATGGAGGGATGTTAAAAGATGAAAAGGGGATGATGTAATAAAAAGGAGGAGTGGAGGGATGGAGAGATGTTCGCAGGGATATAAAATAAAAGGTATAAAGGAAGATGGAGGGATGGTGGAAAGTCTGATGGGATGACGGGATGTTTAGAGAGAAGAGGAGGAGGGGACAACTGCAAATATAAAAGGATGACGAAGGTATGGAGACATGATGGAGGAATGAAAGATAAAGGATGGAAAAAGAGAAGGTGAAAGGCTGAAAGGACAGACAGAGGGACAGAGGAGAGATGGAGGAATGATGGAGGGATGTTCAGAGAGATGAAAAAGGATGGAAGGCATGATTTCATGGAAAAAGGAAGATGGAAGATTGACAGGAATGATAGAGGGATGGAAGTATGTTTGGAAGAACGATAGAGGAGGATGGAGGGATAGAAAGGGATGGAAGGGAGAGATAGAAAGAAGGGATGGTGGAGGGAAAGTCAGTTAGGACTAGGACAGTTAGACGGACAAAGAAGGGAAAAGATGAAGAGGATGGCAAAGGAGAGGTGGATGATTGATTAGTGGAATGATAGAGGGATGAGTGCAAACACAAAAGGAGGATGGAAACGTGATGGAGGGATGTGAAGAAAGAAAGATGGAAAATCAGATGGAGGGACAAAAATGGGGGCAGAAGGGATGATGGAGGAATGGTGTAAAGATGGATGGAGAGTGGGGGATGAAAAAGGAAGATGGGCTGGTTACAAGAAAGAAGGATGGAGAGAAGATGGAGGGATGATGGAGGGATGGAAAGAGGTAAAAATGAGAACAAATCAGAGGGATGTAAAGAATGATGGAGGGGTGTTGGAGGAAGGAAGGAAAAGAAAATGAATGAATGGTTCTGAGGATGATGGATGGATGTAGAAGAGATGGAGGGATGACTGAGGGATGGAGGGATGGAAGAAAGTCTACAGTAAATGAGGACAGTAGCAGAGGATGGAGGGGTGTTTGAAGGCACCATAAACGCAGATTGAGGGGATGATGGAGTGATAGAAAGGAGGATGGAGGGAATTCCCTGTTGCGTGCAGCAACAGCCAATCAGCTGCGCGGACACACACGGTTTCAACTCACATTATGTTACGTAATATTACATCCCAACCTATGTGTGTGTGTGTTTTTGTGAGGGGGGTATACCCAGCTGCTGAATTCACACCCACACCAAACACCGCGAGAAAACAGCCTCTGTTTTGTACATAATCCATCCACAAATCTCTTTTAATTTGCTTTATTTCGGGTAAAATCAGCTTTTAGACGTGAAGAAATTCACGTTTTTATACGTTAACATAAAAATTCGTCCACAGCGAAAACGTAAATATTCACAAATTCGATAACGAAGGGGAAAAAAGCTGAATTTAACATAAATTATAACAGTTTTTGCGATATATTTGCCACAGTATCGCTGCTGGAACACAGGACATACAGTGTTTACTTAATGGCTGCTCCGTTTAATATCAATGTAGCGGTTTCCCAGTTGAATTAAACACGTAACAAGTGTTAAAATGATACAAATTAACGTTAAAACAAACGTAAACACACGAACAGGACGGTCTCTTCTTACCTGGGTGGCTTTATGGAACTGCTTCTTCAACCCCGCGACAGACATCACTTCGGTTGCGGAAAAAATAATAAATATAGGTAAATAAAGGTTTTAAAAATCTATGTGGGGAACTGGAGGTGAATACGACCGAGTTCGAGCCAAAAAATGGCGGTAAATCCTCTCGTTAACGATCGCCAGACGTAGATATTGTCCGTTTATTTTGGGTCAAAAATTGGTGGTGGAGACAGGAGCCGATGATTTGCTCAGACCAAACCCAGCTGGATCTATTTTCAGTCTGAGAGGGAGAGAGAGAGGGAGGGATAGAGAGAGGGGCGGGGGCAAAGATCGTCTATTAAAAAGATGGTATGTAAACAATCTTAGCTTCGTTTAAAAGTGACTCCAAAGGAAATTATACCTGGCTATATGCCGTGGCCAGACTGTCAGGGTTTGTCACGACCAAACGAGACTGTCCTGTTGAGAAAGAAACGAGCCCCCGGGTCGTCTGTGCAATTACGACTCACAGTTACGTATCGTTATTAAGCTACATCTAGCGGCTGTAGAGCTTATTCCAGGAAGAAAGTAAAGATTTTAAAGGACAATGTGTGCTGGAATTTGAGGCAGAGTTAGACCTCTTTGTTCTTGAATTCAGTTTCTTTCTGTGAGGCAGCTTTAAATTGTACAGTCAGATTTGTCTCCATGTGTCTTTTTTATTTTCAAAATGAAAGAAGTGAAAGTTAATATAGAAAAAATCGTTAGAATATTATTCTTTGTCTTCATCTTCTTCTTCTCCATCTTCTTCTTCGATATTTTTAACTCCCACAGTGTGTCAACAGACAATAAAAATGGAGGACCAGAGTTTCTGTCTGATAATTGAAGCCTCCATCTGTCAAACATAAACGATCTTCGGCAGGCACGTTTTGTGTGACGTTACTACGCCGCCCTCCACCACCCACGCACGAGCCTCCCCGCGTCCGGAGCACGAGACCACGGCACAGTTGGCTGTATTGCTTTTAGAGAATGATAATAATGATAACTGTAGTAGATGTTATACTGTTCACCTGTTCATGCGTAAATGCTCGACACGAAACGTCACAGAGAGAAGAGACTTTGGAGGGAGGAGGTTCAGTGTTTCAGCACCACGGACAGCTCATTAGAGGGTCTGATGCTACGTTCAAAAACAGCTGGGAAATCGGAGCTTTCCATTGTACACAACATTGTACATTTGAAAGTTGGAAACTGACAGAAACAATGACCAGATCCAGATCTGTTCAGTATAAAGTACATTCATTTACAAGTACAATACATACGTTATAT
Organism: Lates calcarifer; assembly: GCF_001640805.2. Classification (NCBI taxonomy): domain Eukaryota; kingdom Metazoa; phylum Chordata; class Actinopteri; family Centropomidae; genus Lates; species Lates calcarifer. The sequence goes on from NW_026115323.1 coordinate 9,585, forward strand.
AGTAACACTTATGTTCATTTCTGAACATAAAATGATACAAAGGGTACACAAATAAAAATGTAATTCTGAAATACATATAGATAACAGTATTTAAGAACTGTGTGTGGTCTTGTTGTTTAGTCCATCTCCATGATTACGTCGTGGCTTATGTCTCATGCAGGAGGCTGAAGCGCTGCAACATGAAGAAAACAAAAGCAGAAACTGTGGGAACACAAAAACATTCACCATTTGATTTGAATTTTCACATATGCAGCTGCTGATCTGGATCAGTGGCATTGGTTCTCACCTCTTCTCTTGTCTCTGCATATGAATACCAGTAAGATGGTGGTCATCAGGTAAGGAATCCCTACGACTACATGACATACCAGCACAGAGATAGACAGTGGGGCTGCAGAAGCATCTGGAACTGCTGGATCTGAATTTGAAACAATAAAACAAAGAGAGTGTTGGTTGCAACAGGACGGCAGAAAGCTCAAACACTCATGATTACCACAAGGGTAATATGAGCAACTGCCCCAAGGTTCCAGAGCTCTAGGGGCTTCAGTAGTTCTGGGTTAATGGGCTGTGGTGGTGGTTAGTGGTGGAAAGCAACACAAATGCTTGAACCCAATGAGGTTAGCATGCTAACCAGCTAGCCCTGGCTAGGCTGGCCTGTCTTGTCACTTTCCGACACTGCTACACTGTAGCGTCTAGACTGTCCCGAAGAAGCACCGCTGCTCAGAGGATGCATTATAAACTTTTGTACTTTAAACGCAAAGATGACTCAAGCTCTTGGAAAGTGACCATCACCACTACTTGAAACTACTTTTGGCAGCAGAGAAAACTTACAAATAGTCCCTTTAAAGAACTGCTGACATGATAAAAAATGAATCTATGTGCGTCATTAAGAAAATGAAACAACTGTACTGTGTGTCAGCAGATTAAAATTTTGGTCTCACCTATGATAGTCAGTCTGCTCTCTGCTGATTCTCCAGCTCCAGAGATGTGACATTTGTAGAGTCCTTCATCAGACTTGGAGACACTGTGAAGAGTTGTGTTTTCTGTAAAACTGCTCGTGATAAGGAGGCCATCTTTGGAGAAATCAACTTTGAGGTTGGACAAAATCCTTGTTTTACTCCTACAGCGCAGAGTCACAGAGTCTCCCTCTGTCACAGGAAGGGCAGGACTCTCCAGGATCACAGAACCGGCTGAAACAACAAACGAGACTCAGGAGTTTCAGCCATATCTTCATATCGTCATGGTAAATTCAAAACTGCAGCAAGAAACCAATTAGCTTAGCGTAGCACAAAGACTGGAAACAGGGGAAACAGCTAGCCTGGTTCTGTCCAAAGGTGACCTGACCTTGTTTAAAGTCCATACCTGTAACACTGATGTGTACAGTCTGGCTTCGCTGACCTGAACCAGACTCGCACCAGTAGAGTCCGGTGTCCGAGGGGTACGCTGTGTTGATGGTGCAGGTTGAGCCCTTAAGAATTCCCCAGCTGAATGGGCAGGTCTCAGTTTCTCCGGTGGTTGTGTTCCTTTTCAGCCGACTGCCTCCAGCTGAGACCTCGCAACTCAGAGACACTTGTTCATATTTAAAAAACTGAGATCTGCTGGGGGTAATCTGGATAAACACTGGAGGGAAAATATAGAGAAAACAGCTTTAGAGTGATTTCCACAGTGCTAGAAGAACGCAGGACAGCAGAGACACGAGGGGAACGCATACCAAGATAAAACCAGGAAGGCTAAACACACACGAAATGATAATATGCAAAAAGAGGAACCTAAAAACACTAGAAACACAAGAGAAAATAATACTTTACAAAACCAACACATTTTTCTTTGTTCCTGTGCTCTGTGCTTCACATTCAGTTTGAAATACAAAGAAAAACAGCTCATTACCTTCTGTTTTGGGGTCAGATGAGGCAAGTGAATGAAACACACCTGAAGAAACAAATGTAGCAGGGTAGAGAGGAGTCATGATTTTGAGTTTGAGACTTTAACATATGAATCGAAGCACAGAGAGGAAATATGGTTACTTACAGACGCTGTAGTAGTAGTAGAACAAAAGGGTCTTCATTTTTTCTCACAGCTGACGGGCAAATGGCTGACTTATACCACTTCCTCTTTATATTGGTAACACTAAAAAACACCCTGAGGTGCAATTCACACTTCTCCATTGCTTCTGTGTGGACTTCTAAGCACTGCAGCGACACTGCAAAGAAAATGTCTTACAGAAAAAACAACTTGCCACCACAGTCTTGAGCCGTCAGTAAACTGTAGATCCTTCTTTTATAAGCCTTTTACTGTTTAATAAATGATTTTAATCACTTAAATTCTGTGTCCACATGGGGGGCAGCAGAAACAAGCTATGAACACTCCTCAAGTTAATATGCTGAACTGAGTCCAATATTATCTCAGTTTTAGCTCTGAGAGGGACAGAGCTGGAAGGTGTCAGGAGTCAGAAAAATTATTTCACAAAAAACAAGCCAATAAAATGAACACAACACATCCGAAGAGAGAAACTGAAAGTGCTGAGGTCTGAAGGACAAACAAATGTGTAACTGTGACTGTGCGGACTGGAAATAAATGTCTCACGTTTTAAAACTAAAATGCACACAACATGTTATACCACTTCTGCAGCTGTGAAACCAAAGCACCATGAAGTATAATTCACACCTCATTGCTTCCTGGGCGACTTGTGGCACCAGACAAACACTGCAGCAAAAAATGTTTGCTTTTTATTGTTTTAATCCTGCGGTAATTGAATATTTGTCCACCTGGGGCCAGCAGAAACAAGCTGTCAACACCTTTTTGGTTTATATGGTGGAACTTCTTAGCTTCTTAGCAAACAGTTGCTAAGTAAATTTGGAGCTGTGTTTGTGTCGCCCTGGTGAATATAAGATTTTGCTTTATTTAGCCCATTAATGGTAAAAATCTATTTAGTCCCAGACCAGCTGGAGAACCACCAGCTGCTGAAGATTTTAATGTGACAATACACCTGTCTTTTCTCTATGAGCCAAAAAATAGACCCACTAATTTCCCAACATTTGACCTGATTTTCCTGCACCAGACCTACTTCTGTCTAAGTTCCTATGTTGCTCTCCGGAGCGTCAGTAGGAAACCTTCAGTTCGCCACAGGAGCGATGGTGAGGTCAGCCATAGATGTCAGGTGATGGAGGCCTGGCCCTCAGTCTGGGCTGCAGTCAATCCTCAGGGTGTTGGATTAGGTTGAGGTCAGGACTCACCCAAACTGTCATTTTGAAATGGGAAAAGTCCAAAGAGAAACTGTTGATCCAAGGTTGAAGGAACTAGAATATCCTTATGTGTTGTGGTGTTGGGAATTACTGGACTGTAGGAAAGTATAGACTGTAAATGCTCTCTAATTTTTGTCCATAAAGTGTTTGTCACATTGAATGTGTCTTCAATGAAGCAGGAAACACCCATTTTTTTGGTGCTGCTCTAAAACCATCTTTGATTTGATTTCTAAGCGTTAAGGTTAGGGTTATACAAAGGCAACAGGAACTTGGTTGAAGTTCCTGAAGAAGTGTCTTTAGTTCTAATTGATTAGAGTTCAGGCATTTAATCTCCTTGTTTCCCCAGTGTTCAGGTACTTGCTGCACTGTAGTGCATACAGTACACTGCAGTTTTTCAGATACAGCTGAAACACAAGGAATAACAATTAAAAACCACGATGTTGTTCAGTTTATTGTTGCTGTTTCCTGTCTGCTCTGTGTTTCGATGAAACCACAAGAGCATAGTGGTTTGCTGCCATGTTGTGTCTTCAGAAAACTCATGCAAGATCAGTCACCTTTGCATGGCACTTAGAAACACCATGACCTGGATGACTGAATCTTCACAGACATCATGGATGTGAATGAGGAATATGTGGTGTAATACTGTCAGGCAGGGCGGAGAAAAGCATTTTAAAACTATTTAAACTTTAAATTTAAGGCAAATATTTGGGGAATAAAGGACATTCTCCAGATATGTGTGTGTTGCATTTGATAAATATGTTTTATAGAATAAAGGTTATTAAACTACTTTAATAACCTTTATTCTGTCACAAACTGCATTATTTTGTCCACAATTGCAATTTGCTTAAGGTCAAGTTTTACTTATATGGCACATTTAAAGACAATAAGAGTTGCCCTAAAGTGCTTTCCAATTGTAAGCGATGGATTAGCAATACAAGTACACATACAGCACATAAAGAAATAATTAGTGTGTGAAGATAAAGTCATAATCAGCAACATAAAAAGCCTGATCACCTTTGGTTTTCAGGTGACAGGTTTCAGTGCTGCTTCAGTCACAGATGTCTGTGAGTGGAATAATGTTGTGATCAGTCTGAGATCAGCTGTGCAGTTTCTGCACCTTCATTGCAACATGGTGAAAAACATGGCGTGAGAACACCAGCTAAGCAGGTCATGTTAAAACCACACCAGTGGTGGCAGATTTTCACAGCATCACTAAATTATCACTCTCAGACAACATGCATGGCACTGAGGAAGTGGGTCAGTCTTGCCTGTGGTTTATTGTCTCTCACTCTGTCTGGCTGAAGCTGTATTCATATTGTTGCTTTAAACTGATAAAAAAATATATATAAAATATATAATATATTAAAATGTGCTGCATTGAGGAAAAACATCTAAAGTAAAAATCACTTTATTATACTTTATTATTACTTTTATTATTCTTCAAAACATTTATAGTCGTGTGAAAAAGAAAGTACGGTGTGTGAATGTGCAGCGTCCTGGCAGTGAAACAATGGAAAGGGTTCACATGCTAGACCTGACGTTCACAAAGATCTAATAATCTCAAAGCGACTCACTGATACAGTAGTACTGATACAGTAGTACTGATACAGTAGTACAATACACAACAGTCACGTGATGGACCACTTACTGATGGAGTCAAAAGAAAGATGATGGGTACAGTGTCAGAGACAGACAGGAGGAAGTGGCAATGGATAAATGTGAAACAGTATGATCCACCACAGACTCTCATATCTGTCTGATCACACACTGAAGACTCACAGGATGAACTTCAGAGGATTGTTTGAACTTTTCTTGTTCATCAGTTTGATTTCTGCTACTAAAGGTAAGCTTTTCTTTTATCAGTGATAAACACGTCTATCCTTCAAAACTTCTGCTCTTTCTCTCGTCTTTTTACAAATATAAAAACATGTATTTTAATCCTAGTAACTGGCTGTATTTATATTGTTTTGGATTTTGGATGGATGATTCACTTAGAGGACTGTTCAGACAATATTATTAATATGGTAAAATATGACAAAACATTGACTGCATCATTGAAAGAATAATTACATTTGGTTCTGCCAAGCCATCAAACCCCAGCTTCCTGGTTTCAGTGCGGCTTGAATTTGATTTGGCAAGAGATAATATAAAATCACCTAAATGTAAATGCATTTAAGTGAATTAGACTCATCACACGAGAGGAACATCATAACAGTGGCTAATAAAACAAACAAAAAATCAAATTTTGGAAATGGAACCAGATCAGAACCAAAATCCAATCATTTCAGCTTAACAATGTCTGTTCACTAAGGTTTGGCAAAGTCTTGTTAAAATAAATGATTATTTTGGTCTGCGATTGATGCTCCATTTACACCTGGTGTTAAAATAAAATGTGTATTCAGACACATTATGTAAATAATAAAGGATCAGATCTTTCCTTTCTGTTTAAACCTGCATTTTTAATGTGTTCTTGTTATCCTCATTGAGACCAATTCTCTGTCCTCCAGAGCAAAACCTGTAATCTGACGTGGCAGCAAATCAGCTGGCATTGTAAAATATGTCTTTAAAGACTGACGTTTCTGTACAGTTGACGACTCCAGAGACATGAATCTTCCTCTTATTTCTTTATGTTTTCATCATGTTAGCTGACTTCTGATGTGAGGAGTTCTCAGTGGGTTTTGTGGTCAGATGTCAGAGCTCAGTTTTTATGTTGCAAAGGTACAGACGCTGGCACATCTGTACATCAGGCCAAGTCTGAATAGTTGCTGCTAAACCACTGACTCAAATGACTTGAACGACTTGTTACAACAAGACAGGAGCACAAACAACAAGTGACATACACCTGGATCTCAGACAGTCAGAAATGAAGATGTCTCTTAGATGAGAGCTGAATCATCATCATTTTGTAAAAAAAAAACTTTAAACCAGATGAGGAACTAGTATAACGTATGTGATATGTTCAGTTGTGTTGTGGTTGTGTAAGAGTACTCTGTCCTAGTTGTAAGAAGGAGGAAGAAGCTTGATTTGAAATTACTTTCACAATTCAGTTTTTTTTACAGTGTGAGTAGTTACTGTTTGCCTACTTGTTCACATGCTCTTTCTAGGTGGAGCCAAGTTAATTGGTCCGTCAAAGCCAGTGCTGGGATTAGTTGGGGACGATGTGATCCTGCCATGTAGCCTGCAACCTGCAGAGAGTGTTGCTGAGGCCACAGTGGAGTGGTTGAGGCCTGACCTGAGTAACAGTAACGTCTTCATTTTCCGTGATGGGCGGGAGTCATACCAAGACCAAAACCCATCCTTCCAACAAAGGGCAACTTTGTTCCTACAGCAACTTAAGAACGGCAACATGTCGTTAAAACTGAGTCGTCTTCAACTCTCCGATGCTGGGGACTACACATGCAAATGGATCAAATCAGGGTCGCAAACCTCCATCCAAGTCCGTCTTGGTAAGTCTTTACTTTTTTTTGTTACGTAGAATCTCAGATGACATAGTTTTTTAAATTGTTTTCTCCTCCTCAGCCATAGGTGCTGTTTCTGAGCCTAAAATCTACGCTAAGAGAGAAGGCACAAAGGTAGCTCTGCAGTGTGAAGCTAAGAACTGGTACCCACAGCCTGAGATGGAGTGGACGGACGGGAAGGGAAACATCATCTCTCATGACTCCAACATTACAAAGAATGGTCAATACTACTCTGTCCATGGAACAATCAAAGTGGAGATGACAGAGAATGTTTACACCTGTACGGTTCGACAACAGAACATCAACCAGTCCAGGGAAACAAATTATACAGGCAAGTCTTCTTTAGTTTATTTCATGATAAGACACCTCTAAACCTAAACTCTGAATCCTCTCAGCCTCAGATGTAATTAATGCTAACACTGTGCTAACTTGCTACTAAACTAGAATTACTGCCTCACAGTCGTAGCCCTCAGCCAGTCCAACTGCAGTTAATTAGCATGTGAACTCTTGTGTTAACCCTGAAAACACAGAAAAAACAGATGATAAACAGACCTGTGCACATCCATCCTCTAATCAGTTTCTTTTTTTCAGTTGTCTGCCAGGAAGCATCCTCACAGCCAATCATATGGGCTATAGTTTTTGGACTTTTATTAATGATTGTTATTTCTGTGTTTGTGGCATACAAAGGTAAGTCATTTAGCTTCTTTATATGACAAATATTAAAACAAACACACATGGTTTTTCTATCTAAATATAAGGCACATGTTTCTTTTTTCTAGCCTTTAAAACATGAAGTAGTAGGAACCAGGAAGGAGACTCAAACAACAGGGACAACAGGTAACTATTTTTAGATTCATTTTGTGCTTTTAACCGTATGTCTCAATCAGTGTGCTTGGATTTGTGTGACAGTTTTTAGACTAAAGCCCTATGAGTAGCCTACTAGAGAAGGATCCGACACAAACCATTTTTCTTTCTCAGATAGAGTTGATGGGCAAGACAGCCGCAGCAGATGAGGAGCCAAGAGACGAACTTAGATCACTGATGTTGGATTTAGTGTAGAAACAATCCCAGGAGTTCATCTGAATTCATGGAGACAACAACTTTAGTTGTTTACAGATCCAGTACCTCATCTGTCAATGCAGCTTTCACTGCAGCTTTATGATTTTAAGTTTTAATTGAATCAAAAACCTCATCTTATCACATCTTATCTGGTAGTTCTTTATTATTGAGTCGTTTTTTAGCTTGTGTGATGGTGATGTCTGACTGAAATATCTCAACAACTATTGAACAGTTTACCATTAAATTTCATACAGATGTTCATGGTTCCAAGAGGATAAATTATACTGGCTTCAGTGATCCTCTGTCTTACTGTGTAGCACCACCATGAAGTTAACATTTGTACTTTTGACTAAAAAGTCTTGGCAGCTTTTAGATGGATTGATACTTAGTTTAGTATTTGATGACTTGATGAATCTGATAAAATAATGTATAAAATAAATGTAACTGCCCCAAAGCAACTGTATTACCTGCATATGTGTCAATAAAGTCCTGAATCTTGAATCTCAAACTGTACCGTGTCTTTAATGCCAGTTAGGAAACATTACTATAACATGCTGAAACATCAGTATGTTAGCATGCTGATTAGCATTTAGTTCAATTTAGCTAAAATACTTTTCCTCTTAACCATCAGGTAAAGTGTAGAAAGAATATTTTAATGCCAATGGAGCAGAAAACGAAAGTAGTAATGATTCTTTGTGCCACTAGAAGGAGCCACACAACAACAGGACAAAGTTTCCTTATAGAACACTATAAAACACAAGTTTTGACTGAGAGACACAAGCTGCAGAGAAACAAACACAATCTATTACTCACAAATCTGACTTTCCAGAACCAGCTCGTGTTGTTGTCGTGTACCTGACAACAGCGTTCACCTGCAGCGAGAGTGAAGGCGAAAACCGAGCGCAGAGAAGTTCAGTGTTACAGTGAAACAGGTCCTGACACAGTCCACAACAAACCTGCCCGGGACAGAGGGGACCCTGAGGGTTCAGGGTTTGTCCGCGGAGTCACCGGGGGCGGGGGGAGACCCGGAAATGTTTAAACATTTACACATTGTATAAACACATATCTCACTGGTGACTCATAGAAATTTTATGGATGGTTATTTCACCGAAGTGCTGATGTGATTGTGTGACCTGATCAGGGAGGTGTTTCCGGTATTTACCCCTCACTGGTGTACGTGGGGTGGAAAATAATAGAAACACCTGTCCATACAGCGCAATACAAACAAACAGCATCGCAAACAGTCTGATACCTGAGACCACGTGACTCCTCATCACCTGCCCTGTGACTAAACCCCCGCCTCCATGAACCAGAATATTCAAAACTTTTCAACCATCAAACCTTTATTGTTTCTGTATTTGACAAATCAAAAGCACCACTGTTCCCCGGAGGAGGTCCTGGAGACCCCCCCCTCCCCGGCAGGCAAGTCCCTACAAGTACCGTAATGGTCAGAATAAAACTGAATGTGAATCCAGTGTTTTCATTTTTCGTACGTGAGATCACACAGTGTGAACTCTATTTAAACTACAGGTATTTTATTGTTTTATTATCGATCCAATTGAGTGTGTATTATTCCACCAACCAGTCCAGTTGCAGTTAATTGGCGTGTGAATTAAATGCATTGAGGAGGTTTTACGTTTGACACTTGAGGTGAAACCTTCTCCTCTTCAAAACAACTAAATGCTATCAAACTCACACAAACAAACAAACAGCAGGAAACTGTGGCCTCTGATCAATAATCAAACATTGGGTGTGGTGCAGCTCCACCCAGCAATCAGTTAATAAACCCCTCAGAGGTCGACTGAGATCAGCAGCTGCTGAAGGACACTTCACCCAGAACATGGACTGAACTCAACCTTTATGGTTTAAAGACAAATATTTCAAGTTATCTGAACAGTTACTGAGCTGAAATCAGATACAGTTACAACCTGACTGTCACTAATCTCACATGACGAGATACAAGCTAACTAACAGATAGGAGCTGCAGGTTTGTCCTTAAACGTCACCTTTACACAGAGACAGCAGATTAGTCAGAGAACGACGACGTCAACACACTGGAGTCATTGAACAAGAGGTTTATTTTGTACCAACTGACAATAAAGTGCAGATCTGGTCTCAATAGCTTTATTCAGAGTACATTCAGTGTCGTTTAATAAACAGAGGTAGCATAAAGGTCACACACAAACAAACAGTATATTTTATTGGATAAACAAATAAAAATAGGGATATAATGATTAAATACAGGTGCCCTGCTACAAGGTACTTTCACAGTTTGCTGTTGAGGGAGCAGAGAGTTTAAACTTTGAAAGACTCATTTGTCTCCAATAAAGAAAAGTCGGCTCTGAATCAAATGTGCCAGACGACTGCAGCTGCAACTAACATCTCTTATTAGACAGCACAGCAGGGTGTGAGCTGATACAGCCACTGTAACTGTTTTCATATTAGTCTAACACTAACATCTAACACTGCTAACTGTCAGTATAAACTGAAGTAATCAGGATTCATAAATTAAAGAAGAGGGGGAATTAGCGTCTTAAATAAACACAGAAACATTCCTGTCTATGCAGTTCAAGTTCAGTAAATCAATCCGTTTGAATGTAAAGTGTTTCCTAAGTTTAGAAATGTCTAGTTCACACTTCATTGACCTGTACGTCGGCTGTTAAAACAGCATTTATCAGGCGTCAGGTCTGATCTGTATCACCTCCTCTTACACCTGAGGTCTGTGCAGGAGCTTTTCACCCACAGCAGAGTTGACTAGTTCACATACACGAGTCTCATGACCGATCACAAACTAATATTAGACAAATATGAAGAAGTGAATCCAGACTAGATGCAGCTGCTGTGAACAGGACGGGCAACTGGAAAAAATGCAAATAAATGAACAGGCCCGTAATTAACGAGCATGAGTAGATCTGACTGTGACTACGTTAGTGTAACGGCCTGTAGGACAGGTTTGGTCTCTCAGCTGCCAACAAATCTAAAAAATAAACTTCAAGTGGTTCAGAGTGGTCCAATAAGTGTGAGGCTTCAGTGCTTCAATCAGGCTGCAGCCGACAGCCAAGTATTTTTATATGCTGTTATTTCAAACATAATTTCTGTTTGCAGCATAATGTACGGCTCCGTTAAGAAGAGAACCACCGTTTTAACTATGAAACTCAGGATTAAACCTGAAGTTATCTCGATAACCACGAATTCTGCATCACAGTGCAGAGTGCAGTGAAAATATTGAACTGATCAAAATGTGAGAACTAGTTTGCTGCAGTCTGTTTCAATTCAGTGATCAGTGGATCCACTTTGTAGATAGAGCTTGGTCCAGTTTGAATTTACAAACCATCACCAACGAGTTTGTAAATCACAAATTTCAGTTCAGCCCATAACGGGGCGATCACAGTCGTCCTCCTCTGGGGAAGAGGCAGGATCCCAAACTCCTGACGTCATTCTGGTCCATCATGTTGATGTGAGGTCTGTCGTCTCCGGTTTCCCATTGAAAACGTCCTCGACCAACAATGTTCCAAATGAAAATATAAAATTGGAAATAACTACAAGAATAAATGTGGCACTGCCACAGAATTTGAAGTCCTTCTTCCATAGGAAAAACTAAATAATACTAGTACTAATAAATAAATGACTGTTCTGGCACATTGGTTTTTCCAGGCTTTTCTTTTCAAAGTTAACCCAAACGTACGAATGACAGGTGTCACTTTAAAGAGGTCTTTTCCCGGGGGTTTGATTCCTCCAGCGTTTGACTTCAGCTCAGCTGTGGATACAGAAAACAAAGAGCACTGATCAGACTGTATGTTAACTTCAGTAAAAATATAATAACTGAGTGCACATGAGGGATCAAACTTGTGGAGGTGAACAGAGATGGAGTCATTTGACTGCACCTTGCATGCAAAGATATGCAAACAACTAGAAACCAAGTTAGATACAAATTTAGACTAACAAAGAAATTAGGTTGGAAACTAGTCTGCCTACTGAGAAGTGAAAACAGGCAGAAAGCAGACTCTGTTTAGATGAAGAAAACATTTATTTCATGTATAAAATATGAAGAAATGTGTTTTTCACAGATTTTCATTACGTCAGAAAAACACACATAATGACTTTATTCTTTCACAGTTAAAGAACGTCTTTGTCAGTGTGCAGGGATTTTCTCTGAGATCACATGGTTCACACTGTTCAACACAAACCTGACGGTGTTTCTGAAAAACCCTGCAGTCAAAGTCCAAACCCTCAAACAACTGAACCATTCAGATGTCACCAGATTATTACTCCAGCTGTCATCAGTCAGTGAAGTCAGACTCACATCTTTGTCTCCACAGGACTTCTTTATGGTCTCACTGGTCTGGTCTGGTGAGTCCACCTGGAGCTGGACGTGTTGCTGGTTTGAATCCTCAAACTGATTAGAAAGATCCAGGGGCGGTAGACTTTTAATATTCTCGTCTCCATCAGCATCAACCTGCAAAGTTCCCTTGAGCAAGGCACCTAGGCTGGAAGCATTTTCTTTAGGGTGACATCCGACTCCACATCCTGGATGAACAATGAACACATGTTTAACAATTAGTCTGCGACGTCCCAAAAAGGGTTGATGCTAGCAACAATATTTTTGTTAACTAAAACTCACATCTGGCTTTTTACGCTGGCGTATAATAATAAAATATCCTGCGATTCCAACAGCAGCCACACAGAGCAGGACAACCACAGGCAGGATCCAGATGAATGGTTTGGTCTGATGATCTGATGAGAAAGATTCAAACAAAGACGACAGCTACAGTCAATAAAACACACAAACAAGAACAAAGCACGAAACTCTAAAATTCTCTCGATCGTTTCCACCACATTATCGTTCACCTTTACCTTCCATCGTGTCTTTTGGATCTGGGGTCCAGGGATTCAGCGGCGTCTCTGTGGTCGAGGTTTTCATAAAGTTTGGATCTAGAAAAACACAAGATGTGCTGTGATTTACAACAAAAAAACTGAAAGTGACACCTTCAAATGTCCAAAACCCCCAAACTTTCCACTGAGGATGAAATGTGACCTCAAGCAGCAGGTTTTCTCTGCTGAGAGGCTGAAATCTGAAAATATTTGTCATTTTTTCTCTATTTTTGCTTGAAAATTACTGGAAAGATTAACTGCAATTTATTTTTGACACAAATTTTCAAGCATAAACATCCAAACAAAGGTACTCACCAACAACAAGTCGAACGATGGAGAACTTGACGGGGCTCCTTAGCTTTGGGATGAAACACTTGTATCTTCCTTCATCCTCAGATGTTACGTTCATGATCTTGAGTGAAATGTTTCCGTGTTTCATGTCATCTGTGAACAGCGCCGTCCTCCTGATGTATGATGGGATCTTCATGTCGGGGACTTCCCGCCGGTCTCTGTACAGGTGCACATACTCCACCCGGCTCAGCCGATCTGAAGGGTCGGGCTTCAGATCTGGCTTCGACCACTCCACTGTGAACCCCTGGACGTCGATGGCGGGCTCCAGGTGGCATGGCAGGATGACATCATACCCCGGGGCAGCGATGATTGGCTGGGATGAACCAATCACCTGAGGCTGACCTTGAGGATCGCAAGAAAGTTTAAATGAATGAAAAGTGAGTGAAAGGTGGAATCACACATTTTGCAACTATTCATTAAATAAACCTTTATTTCAAATAGTCCTGGTTAATCTTAAAGGAAGAACTAAGAAATAAACAACTGAAGCCACTGAGAGACTTTCAGAGGCTGATTAATGGAGGAGGCACAAATGCATTTTTAAATCACTGGCTTTAAAAGGATTAACTGTCTGCTTCTCAGGAAGTTGTAAGAACTCCAGAAAAACTTGCCGCCTTTTGTTGCCGCCTGTTCACAAACTGTCAGTTACCATCAACAGGCTGATACTGTGTCAGTACCACAAAAGACAGATTAACCCATAAAGGTTATCAGCTCCTCCTCCTCCTCCTCATCATCATCATCATCATCATCATCATACTGAGTCATGATGAGGAGCATTTACTTGCATTAAGATTTTCTTCTCACAGCAACATGTTCATTTTAGTTTACGTTAATTACAGTCTACATATACCTTTATATTCAGAGTGATGGACACTAATATCTGCCATGTCACTTACAAATAAACGTCCACAAACCCGCTTAGAAATAAGAGACTTGTTCCATGAATCCAGAACTTGCCTGAGAATCATCCTGTTTTTAAGTTTACTTCAGTATCTTAGTAATTCAGTGACAGTTATCCGGGAATCCACAGACACACAGCAAACACCGACTGTTAACAGTGAATTCGGCTCGATTCACTTTACAAAACATGAACAAACAGAGGGTAGGAAAAGCATCTGGCAACGCGACTACGATGCTGAACCACATCCATACACATCAGTCAGCATTAAAAACATAACGCAGTTAACGATGACGCACTTTGTATAAGGACTAATTCACAGCACAGTTTACGGACAATGAAAATAAACAGTGAAACATGTTCTCACATGTTTCTGTTGTATTTAAGTTTCGCTCAGGTTAAGTTTGACAGCGAAGCGGGAAAAAATCCGTTAATTAAAGCGTATAAACAGTAAAGTCAGTGTTTACCTTGAACCAGAGTCCAGGAGACGACAGTCAGGATAAAGATAAAAGTCCGGAGAGAAACAGAGGAAGAGAATCCGTTAAAGTTCGTCTTAGACATGAGCGACACTGTTTCACCAACCGTCACTGACAGACTGAGCTCACTCTCACGACTACCTCACTATTCAGACGTTTAAATACTACGTCATCACGTTCCATTACGCTCACTCACGGGATTCCTCAGTTGGCTCCACCCATTCACGTGAGGTATTTTCCTTTACATAATTTAGCCTGGCTCATTTATATCCAAACTTTTTGTATATTAAACTATATTTAAAAAATGTTGTTTCATGAAGGTGAATTTACAAAACTGTATAAAAAATAACGTGACCACAGAGTTTTCCCTGAAGATTCAGACTTGTCTTATTCCAGTTTAAAGTGATGAACACCAAAGTCAGTTTTTCAGAACTTATTTATGTTTACATATCATATGATAAAAAATAATGATGAGCGGTCACGAGAGCATTCACGAGTGTTGACCGTGTTGTTCGTGGTGGTTACCATGGTAACACGAGTGACTGTCAGTTGTTGTTGTTTTGTTTACTGGCTTTATTCGCAGATCAAATGTATCTACTCCCCGGTTTCTCTCTTTATCCGCTTTATTCTCGTTTAAACGGCTCTCAGAAACATTCGAGGTCACTTTAACGAGTGGGAAATTACGCGCCACGCCAGTGTCAGCTCGCCTGTTAAAGTGAGGTTTAACTGTCACACTGACTCATCGTTACGATAAAATATACTTTAAATAAGCAGTGACACTTAGAGTAATCTCTCTTAACGTCTTATTTCTATTGACTAAGGACCTTTTTTAAACTACGAGTCACCTCGTGTGGGAGCATTAAAATCACCGGACAGTACCTCAGGTAAAATATGTAATGTATGTAGATTCTCCTACAGGGTTGGAAGGGGAGGGACGTAGGAGGGGTCTTCAACAGTCCTGTCTTTTTTAGAGGGTCTTGTTGCCAGATGAAGGCAAGATAAACTTTAATCTTATACTGAGATGCTCTATTGTTTATGTCACTTGTTTACATGTGCATCGGATCACATGGTCAAAGCATGACTACATGACTCATCATCATCTGATTTGTGACTCAGCAAAGTTATTGCCTCTCATTCAATTACTAACAGGGGGGTTTTTTATGGTGAAGGGACAAGATCTTATTTTCTATAAACAAAGTGATTCTTCTCTTTTCAAACTGTATCTGTGCCTGTTCAAATAAAACCAATATCAAAACCAGATTCTGGAAGACCCCATGAGTCCACAGGCTGAGGTAACAGACTGCAACACAGAGACAAGTCTTAACAAGTACCAGAATCTATGACCTTAGTACAGACATAATAAAGTGAACGTGAGTTGCTCTGATCTTACATCATGTCACATCATTTAGATCATCACAATCATCTAGACTTGTTGAGACATGATTCTTTGCTACACTTTCTTTCTAAATGGATGGGTAATAAAGATGTAAGAACTCAACAAACACAGTTAATCTCTTAATGTGTGATTTTATGACAGTACGTAAAGTACAGACACTGTATTTATATTCACAGACATTATTCCTAACCTCACCAATGTACGATGGAGGACAAACATGTTCTCTGTTTGACTGAACCTTTAAAACGTTCTCCCTTAAAAGCACCTGAACACAGCAAAGTTGGAAGAACGACTTATTAACTTGAGAAACAGGAGCATCTGCTGAGCACATGAACGCAACATCAGACGAGGTCATGGAAACCAGCAGAGATCAAATAAAGAAATAACAGGAACATCAAACTAATTGAAAAATGACGACACAAAGACGAACTGTCACTGAGGAACTAAATACACAAAGGACAGGAAGGACAACGAGAGGCAGGTGCAACTAATTATAACAGGACAAACAATCCCACATGGGAAACAAACAGGCAGGAAATGAAGTAATGAGAGGTGAGAATATCAAAATAAAACAGGAAAGAATTGATGAACCAAACAATGAAAAACAGTCTAACGAGCAGGACGACATGACACAAAGTCCAGGTGTCGTGACCTGTAACTCCTGGACTCATGTAATTTCAGAGTCTGTGTGTGTTTAATGAAAAAATAAAAAATCACATCCTCAGGAAAGGTAAAGAGGACAGGGTCACGAACGTGTGACATTTGAGGTGTTAAAAAGAAGAAAGTCAGAAAGCTGACACATCCTGCACAAACAAACTCTTCACACATTTAGACCTGGAGATTATCATTACAGCAGGAAACTGTGGCCGGTGATGACACAATCAGTCGAACAGTGCGATGCAGCCCCCCCCACAGACTGACTGACAGTTTATCTATCAGCAGCGAAGACGAAGCATGGAGATTACAACACTGTGCGCTGTAGTTGGTGAGTACTGATTGTGTGTTTGTAAAGAATAAAAACTGCATCTGTGTTATTTCTTTGGATTTACGACACGATGAACCAGTAATCACCAGAAATCTTATGCAACTCAGGCTGAAGCACGTGTGACCTTTTTCTGCTGAAACTGACCTCAGACCTACTGAGTAAATACTAAAATATTAATACTCTGTAACCATAAAAGGTGATGCATATTAATGATTTAAAAGGTTTTCATACGTTCACAGTGGCAGAAGCTACTTTTACATATTGTTCTTTCCTTTCGGGCGACGTATGAAGCGTTGATTGCATCTACTGTAGTACTGTACCGCCCTGCAGCTGCAGATGCAATCAACTTTCTTTGTTCAGCTGTTGTAGCGCTGCATTGTGTGGACAGGTGGGAGGCCGACACTCTGGGTGATTCATGAGGAATACAATGTCCAAAATAACACCCCATCTCTCCAACAATCAACACAGCCCAGAGGTTTATTTCTGTTGTTTGCAGCTTGAATCGACTCAGTTATTGTTCAATATGACATCTGTTGTGGAATCATGAAGACGACGACAGACTGAGTGTCTAAACAGCAGCTGTTTTCCTGGTTCATGTTTTACAAAGAAAACCTCAGTTCTCCATCATCTGTGTCTCCTGCAGCGACTCTGAGAGTCCTCCCCAACAGATCCCAGTTCTTCATGTACGAGTCTGTCTCTCTGAGCTGTGAACATCAGGGGAACTCTTCAGAGTGGAGAGTAAAGAGGAACACATCCACAGGAATAAATGAAGACTGTCCCACATCCTGGGGTACAAGACATGAAACCCACTGCTCCACTGATGTTTACCCAATGGAAACTGGAGTGTACTGGTGTGAGTCTGAAGCAGGAGAGTGCAGCAGCACCATCAACATCACTGTAACAGGTGAGTGTAAACACACCACAAGCGACTTCCACCAAGGCCAAAACATAGGAAATCTCCCTATCTCGCACTGTTAAGGAAAGTAATAAAATGATTCCTCGAAAATTCAACGACGTGAGAACACAGCTACACACTGAGTTCATCTAGTTCAAACTGTCCTCACCAGAAATATGAAAGAAAATTTTTCACAGTTTTCTGATATGCAACCTTTTCTGTCTTTCAGGTGGTTCAGTGATCCTGGAGAGTCCTGTTCTTCCTGTGATGGAGGGAGACAATGTGACTCTGAGTTGTACATATGTGACAAATTCCTTCTCCAATATCACCTCTTATTTCTACAAAGACGAGCTTTTCATTGGCAGCAGCTCCACAGGAAACCTGACCATCCACAGTGTTTCTAAATCTGATGAAGGATTCTACAAGTGTAAGATCTCTGGAGGTGAACAATCACCAGACAGCTGGCTGACTGTCAGAGGTGAGATCAGACGTTAAGTCACTGAAAACCTGTTGATTCAGCTTCTCAGCGATTCCCTGCCCTTGTTTTCTCATTGATTTAAAGAGGATAGATGTGCAGCACAGAGGCAGGTTAGCTGAGGGTATGAGTATGAGACTGCTCTCATTATACTAGGTTTATCTGCACGTCTTCACAAAAATATTAGGCTAATATCACAAACGTCTCCTATTTCCTGTGTATCGGGTCATTTCCTTTCCGCTGGTGTTTTGTTCTCAGGATGGTGCATCATTTTGTTCACAAAAATTTTGTAAAGGCTGAAATGAGCTAGCTAACTGTTATTCAGTAGGCTTGTTAGCACGGTTGCGAACATACCAATTCACATTGTTCTTGTACCAATCAGCTTCTGCCTCACAACAGTGAGAATCATTGTGCGATCAAAGCTTTATCGAAAGTGTATTTAGCCTAGCTTAGCAGAAAACCTGTTAGCTGCGTAGGCAGGGCTCATTGTTTGTTTGCATTGAGGTCAACCTGTGGTATTTCTCTTCAGAAGCGGGCATCCTGAGCTGCCTCCGCACCCCCCTCACAAATGCGTTCTACTTCCTGTGGTGGTTGTCTGCCTGTTGCTGGCCTTGGCGATGCTGCTCTGCCTCTGGAGACACCACAAAGGTCAGTTTGTTTTCACTTTAAATGACATTTTACATCCTGTTGTTTCGGTGACATTTCAGTCAAGGTCGTACGCTCAATGAAGGTGAAAGTTAATCCTCAGTCTGGAAACAGCAGTATGACAGAAATAAATAAATCGTAACTTAAGGTCCAGTTTGGTGGATTTCAACTGAACCATCCTCAAGAAAACTGAACAAATAAGCAGAGATCTTGCAGATTGGTTAACATCAGTTTTACACCATCAGCCATGTGGAGACGTCAGTGGGAGACATCAGGCTGAGCTGTAAATCTGCCTGAACCTGCTCTAACCCAAACATCCTTCAACAATGCTTCTTCTGTCAGACACAGCACTAAAATGTCTCATTGTCGTGAAATGCACATCTAAGTTAGTTTCATACGTAATGCCTCTGTCGGAGTTCCAAAACAAATGTACCGTTGTGAAGAAGACAGAATGAAGAATAAAGAGCGTTCTCTGCACGTTCGTTTGAGTATGTTGAGTCTGTCGGTCCTCCTCCCTGAACATCTTGTTGGGTGCAACAAACTAACCAATCAGCGAAATTCCAGCAGCTCTCTGGGTTCTGCTCCGTAAAATGATGTTTTTGTCATTGGAGTCTGGTTAAACAAAAAGGAAACTCTTTAATAAAAAGCTCTGTCTCTGTAGGAATTCTATCCATAACGTTGTCACTTAGAACAACAATCTGAGTCTGTCAGTGGCAAAAAAAGATCTTCAGTGGACCCATTCTGACAGGGACAATTGTCCCATTGGATTACATTGCGGCAGCCGTCCATGGTGGCCAACACAGTAGTGATTCCAAAACGTTTTGTCCTTATCAATGAGTTACACCCAAAACCGTGGGTGTAGATGAGGCCCAGCTTTAAAAATACCAGTTATCCTCTAAGTAAAGTTTGGTTTGGTTATTTGGTTGAACCAATAATTTAAGTGCTAAAAGTATTATTACAGATGCTTAATAATGAGCATCAATTAATTTCTCCTTCATATAGTTTAAGATGTTATTATATATTCATTAAAGCCCCACCAGCAAGAATGAATCATATCTAAAAACTATTGACGGATGTTTCCACTGATGATTAGCAGACTAAGGTGTGAACTAGGAGTGTCCCCACCTACATAACTATGTCTACTATGCAGTGCTAAAGGTAAAACAAATATGTTGAGGTCAGCGAGGTTTTTCATTTTAAATGGAGCAAAGCGTGGTTTTGTGTTTTAGTGACAGAAATGGGTTTCAGTCTCACGAACGGCTGCGTTATCGTCCTGGTGTTATTTATATCATTCACGTCAGCCTCATTAAAAATATCTTTCAGAACAAATAGAACGGAAGATGAACAATGGAAGTGTAAAAAAAGATAAGCATTCTATTGAATTCTTTTTAAAATGCTATTCATAAATTGAAATGGGGTGAAAAGGCCACTAATGCACCTTTTGTTGTTTTGTATGCAAACAAAATCTCCATTGTCCATTTATACATTTTGTGGTTCAGCCTGGGCAAGAAAGAGGAAACAGATTAATGTTCACAGGGGAAACTAGTTTGGTCGCCATGCACAGTAAGAAAAGCCCGACAGTATATAAATGACACATAATGCAAAGACTGTGATGCTGATGGCGTCACATCACAGCGCTCTGAGCCGTTACTGAGATGTTGGTGTCCTGACACCTCGCTCATGTAGTAGAAATATAACTTGAGCCTTTCAAGCCTCAGTTTGGGGCAAAGACATCAGAGATCTGACTGGTGATTTAAGACATATAGTTTTTATGTGCTGAGTGACCATTGAGAGTGAAGTTATGGCTCTGTCTCCATTCATTTAAATGGGAGGCTGGTCTTGAACATCCAATAATAACTGACAGAAGGCGTTGCCACGGTGGCTGCTGAGTGATGAGAGCTGCTTATAGTGCTTTGATAAAATCTCAAATGATGCGCTAAAGCCTTTCATGTGAGTGAGGGCATGCTGGGAGCATGTCTGAAGGCGGAGACTGTACGACTGTGACATTACAGTTAGAAATGCCCAGCATTCACATTTCATACAAACACCTACACCTGATTTCTGTCTACAGCATGAGGCCTTTAAAACCAGCTGGGTATGTGATGTTGAGAAATGTTGTGTTGCAGGAAGATCC
>NW_026115324.1:0-30000 GCF_001640805.2 Lates calcarifer
GACAGAACAACTGACCTGCAACAGTTTTCACCAGGGGACCCACAAATAAGTAGGGCTGCAGCTGAAGGCTATTTTCATTGTCAGCTGATTATTTCTCAATATTTGGTCTATAGAACATTAGCAAACAGTGAAAAATGTCATAGTTTCCAAGAGTCCCAGATGACATTTTTATTGTGTTGTTTTGTCCATCCAACAGTTTTAAAAAGACAATGAAAAGCAGCACATCTTCACATTTAGCTGGAACCATAAAATGTTTGACATTTTGTCTTCAAAATCGATTAGAAAGATTAATCTATTGTCAAAGTAGTTGTCAATTTTTTGTCTGTTGACTAATTGTTGGAGCTCTACAAATAATAATACACACTTTGACTGCAGTGTTTGATAATTTTGTGTTTGCAGCCATTGCCACCAGTGCTTACAAAAAATTAAAAGATTAAAAATGAAATAATGTCAGCCTAAGCTTGAGAGGTTTTCTGAGTCACCTTCATTAGCATTATTTTTTGACTAAGGCACCATGTTTCCTGTCAGCATTGAACTGCTGTTGGGTGCATCAGTTTATCTCCTGCTCACACACTGTGAAAACTTACTAAACTCCATACAGTAGATAAAAACTGGCTGGTGGCGTGAGACGTTCAGCATATTGCTTTGACAATTAGGGAAATGTGATCTGCTTGGCTGACCTGAAAGCTTCACTCTTGACTGCATGTGGATGTTGCATAACAAAACTAAGAGTCCTCAGCCATGCTACCAGCTCTGTGTGGCTGCTCACAATGACAGTTTTTGACAACGTTTCGACCCGATAATGGTGCTAAATGTAGTCAGAGGATCATGAAAGTTATTACAGCTAATCATGATGCAGACATAAATGTCTGTGCCAAAGTTAATGACAATCCATCCCGTATTTGTTGAGATGCTTCACTTACAAAAATTAATGGTGGCGCTAGGACACACTATCACAGGGGCACCTCAGAACATGGACTGTGCAGAATAGGTATCAATGTTGTTGAGACAAGCAAATCCACTCAGACTTTTTGTATTTTTATGACCAGCTGCCAGAATCCGTATGCCTCAGCCCAGATGACCCAACCATCCCTCCCGTGTCAAAGACAAACAAGAATGACTACAGGTCTACAGCTCAAACAAAAACCCTCTTTTTACACTCAAATGCAAGATCTAGTCAGCTACTTCAGGCTCAATGCACATACACACACAAAACAATAGTCCATATACTGCTTGTGTACTTCTTCGTGTGTTAAACTAAACAGTATCTGTGAAGTCGATACTAACAATAACCAACTGGACATGGCTGTCCTGACTAAATTTCAATCATGAAAATATCAAATATCAAACAAATTTGTGAAATTAAAATAAGAAAACTATGTCCCCTACCAAAACACAACAATGTACTCCTTTTCTATGACAGCAGATTTAAACAGACCTGAACTTTGCGGAAGGGCGAAGAGGTTTGTCACAAACAAAAATCAGTTTGTGAACAATGTGTCCAAATGACTCTTTCTGTCATACCAATTCAAATTTCCTCTTTTCCACATTTACGGATCCATTAACGAGAGCGCGACAATAGGCATTTTCATTATTTTGTTTTATTTCCCACATAGAAGCTGTTCTCCCTACTCTAAAAGCTTTGATACAGACCAAAATGTGTTGGTTAGACAGACACAGCAAAATGGTCAAGTAGAGCAATGAATTCTGGCATTGAATGTCTGGTAACCTTTTCTCTTTCTCTGATCAGATATGTCCTGATTTTGAATAATAATTTTGCTAGTTTTACACTGTCTTATTTAGACCACATTCTTGTCAGGCGGCTTTGTGTTCAGCAATATGAGAGTTTTGAGAACTTCAGGTTCTCTTAAATGTAAATAAAAGTGTTTTGTAGAAAAGGAAATCTAATGGAATCAGTTGTGGTATCGATACTGAAACTCAGATATTGTTTTGGCTCAAGTATCAAAACATGTCTAACAATACCAAGTCCTAGACCTGGTGATAATTTGGTATCACATCAATGTTGTTATCCTACAAATTGTCTCAAAATTCTTCCTAAATGATCTTTGAAACCCCCTGATGTTCAGCTTTACCACGCTGTTTCATTTGTCCCTAAAAATGGAACCAGTGTGAATGAAATTCTACATGTTTTTAGGGTAAAAGTGTGGGCTGTTCAGAGTAATTTTGGTTCAGTGTTACAGAGCTCTTCCCCTTATTTGCCTGGCGTGAAAACATGCGTAATAACAGACAACACACCCACTGCTGCAGACACTTCTTCTCCCTCTTCACAACATTTTCATGACTGCAGAGCGATTTAGACACGTGTGGACATCAGCATTTGAAATATTTTTCTTCTGCATGTCATCATGCGCTGGTTGCTGGCTGGATGCTGCGCCCTCGCTTTGATCAATCTCTCAGGTAAATGAAAACTCTTACGATTTATTTAATCAGCAACTGAATAATGAATAATGAAATGATGCAAACGTTAGTTATAGTCTTGGTAGTAAATATTAACATCAGTAAAATGCAGAATGTTTTTACAGCAGTATAATTATCCACAACATTTCATAATGCTTTACACAGTAGTTTAATTGTAGTTTTATGTCTGTTTAACCACAGCTACACTGCATGCAAATGTTTTGCATGTTATTTTTGAGACCAGGGTACCATTACTTCCTGGCCATCTGGGGGGGAAAGAGGAAGTTGTTTTCTGAGACGAAGACTGTATAAAATTATTGTCTTGTTGATTAATTGATGCTGTCTTAGGTTATTTTGATATATATTCTATATGCATCAGTTGTTATTCTCCACCATGTCAATCTAGGGGCTACAGTTAACAATTATTTTCATCATCAATAGCTTTTCCTCTGTGAGCAGAACTTTTCTGCTTTTTCTCTGTTTTTATATCCTTGTAAATTTAAAGTGTTTGGGATTTTTTTCCTGTTGGTCATACAAAACAAGTCACCCTGAGCACTGCCAACTTTTTCTTTCACAATTTTCTTGCATTTTATAGACTAAATTATGGAGGCCCATTTCTGCCAATGTGTTGAAAAAAAGAAAATCTCAAAAAATAACTTAGCTCAGAATAATGAGAAACTTTCTCATAATATTGACTCAGTTTCTCAAAATAATGAGAATCTAATACCAAGTCATTATTTTTTTCCTTTTTTAAAAATATTACTTACAGTATTTTTTCATCACGTGGATGGAAATGGGCTCTCATGAATGAATAATTAAGTGAATTTCTTTTTTTCTTTTTTTTAATCACATATAAATTGGAAACACGTAAGTCTTTTGCATACAGCTCTAACACAGGACATCAGTTGAGTACATATGACATTTGGATTCGAGCATGTAGCCCTGAACATAAATATTTAACTAAAAATGGTCAATGTTTCTGTGTTACTCTATCAACCATTACATCATATTTTACCTTACTATTTACTTTAAGTGCATCTCTGTTTAAGTAGAACTCTGGACATGGTAATTTTCTATCCCACCCACATCTATTAAAGTATAGCTCTTCTTAGGCCAGCACTCCAGGGAGAAAATACAGCTGAATTACCTTCATATATGTTTCATCTAAATAGATTTTAAGTAACTGCTGTTGTAACTGTGTCACAATTTCCCTTTATCTTCTTTTCTCTGCTTCAGCGGCCAAACACACTGAATTGCAGATCATCCAGAAGCCCCGGTTCTATGGTTTAAAAACCAACCGCATGGCGGGAATACACTGTTCCATAAATCAACCCTTCCGGTCCCAGCCAGTGACTGTGGACTGGTACAAAGCTGATACACACATGAGGCACAACATTGCAGAGGTAAAGGGAGAAAGGATTAAACTTCAAAACATTAATTACACCCAAAACGCCTCTCTCTACATATATAAAACACAAGTAGAGGACAGTGGAGTGTACTTCTGCAAGTTCAACAATACATGGGGACCTGGAACTCAACTTATAGTTATCCGTAAGTATCTGGGACAACATACCGTCTCAGTCAGACCTATAAACACACAATGCCTTGTTATGTTAGAAATCTGTACAGTTTACTTTTTGACAACACACAGCTGACGCCCATCTTTCCTCTCACAGGGTCCATTGACCCTTTAACGGCACAGTACAGGACCAATATGAAAGACGGTCTCATCATCTTCCAGGCTCTTCTGTTGGCTGGTGTGTATTGCTGCTATAATGCTACGCAAACAAAAACTGGTGAGGAACACAATGAACAAAACACCAAATATGTGCTTTACCAAACTATGCTGGTATGTTTAGTATAGCTCTAGATAAAGTAGAGCAGAGATTGTGAATAACAATTTTCATATTCACTGTGTCACAATAAATTAAACATCAAGGAAGAAGTACATGAAGTACATGACAACAGGCCAATAATTTAATTTGGGTAGTGGTTTGTGTGCTTGGGTTTTCAGTAGGGCTCCAGCTAACCGATATTTTTATTGATCTGTCTATGATATTTTCAATTTATCAGGTTATCTTTTGATAAGTTTCCAGAGATCAAGGAAACCCAAATATAGCCACTTTACTGCTTTATAAAATGTAGAAAGCAAGTCAATCATCTAATTTCAGAGGACAGACACAGTAAATATTCAACATTTTGACTTGATGAATAGCTTTAAAATACTCATCAAAAATCCAGATTGTTTTTAGGTAAACTGTAGATTGAGTAGAGTTGCAACAGAAGATGAATCTGGCAACTATCTTGATAATCATTTTTTTAGTTTTTATTTTTTAATTCCTCAAATGTGGTGATTTGGAGCTTTTCTCCCATTATATATGATAGTAAACTGTAGATAACATGAACTCATGAGATTGTATATAAATGGCACACCACTTTCAGGACATTTTGAGTGTCATTTTTTATGTATTTCCCTAGCTCCTTACGTGCCATTTATCTTTATGTCATTTGGAGATACTAGGCTTGAATAGACTGTCTTTGGGTTTTGGACTGTTGGTCAAAAAAAAAGACATTTGACTGCAGGAATTTTCTGATGTTATAGTTCTCTCCTTTTAAAAGGATGTTTCTTGTAGTGCCCTCCTTCCAGGATTGGGGTTAGGGCTTATGCAAGGTTGTGACTATGAGGGGCAGAGATCAGGGTTAGGGTTAGTGTTAGGTTAAGCATTTCGTAAGATAAGTGGTTGGTTAGGGCTCAAGTTTGGGTTCAGATTTACAGTACTGTGCAGAAGTTTAAGGCACTAAAACCCGCCTTTAAAACAGCTCCAGTCCTCCTCAGTACACCTGTACTTAGGTAGTTTGTTCCCAGCATCTTGGAGAAGCTGCCTCAGTTCCTCTGTGGATTCAGGCTGTCTCAGTGACTGCTGTCTCTTCATGTAATCTCAGACTGACTCTGTGATGTTGAGATCAGGGCTCTGTGGGGGACAGACACCTCCCTGGATGGTACTGATGAAGGATAAGAGTAAAACATCTGAAAGGCCTAAAACTTTTTGCACAGTACTGTAGGTAAGGTGAAACACACATTGACAGGAACAGTGTGTAAACCAGTATGAACCTTATTTAACATTTAGTACTTTGCATAACTTATATAAGGGCAGTTTAAGATGAAAGATGGCAATGGTACAATTTAGTTCCAAGTTCCTAAAGTCCTTTTTTCACATCGAAACCACCAGCCACCATTAATGCAGTGCTCCAGCAGGGTGTCAACTGTTGCTTAATAACATTAGCCACAAGTGTTGAAGCACTTTTTCTTTCATTTCTTTCTTTTTTTTTTTTTTTTTTTTTTTTTACTTCCAACAGTTTTTATCTGTGGGCCTCTGGTGCAAGAGTTCACTGTTGTAACAGGTGTTTTTATAACCTAAAATTATACACCTTATAGTCATTTTTCAATACAGTTTGAAGCAAAGGCTAGCTAGTCTAGATTAGACTGATGAACCAAGATAACACTTCATCAGACAACCTGCGATTTACAGTGAAATTTACAGTGAAATGTTAACTGTAAATAACTGGGAAAAGGTGTCCAGAGCTTTATTCATACTGTGTAAATTTATAGTAAGAAGAGGGGAAAAGTCAACATTTATATGGAGAAAGCAAGTCAGTCATCTCATTTCAGAGGACAAGACACAGTGAATGTTCAACATTGACTTGATGAATAGCTTTAAAATACTCATAAAATTCAAAAATCCAGATTGTTTTTAGGTAAACTGTATTTATAGCTCACCTGTTTTACCTCATGTAGGAGAAAATACAATATAAAGAAGCCAGTTTCACCCACGCTGCAGGAATTTATTATTATGTCTTCCACCTCACTGTATGATCATGACATGCAACAAAGTTGAACCGTGGACATTGCACTGAAACATGGCTGAACTTTCATGTTTAATGAGGGTCGTAGTAATTATTATTTTAATTCTTCTAAATACATGGGGTATGAAGGCTCTAGCATCAAGTGCTGACTCTTTGTATTCTTTACAATAAGAACAATGTTAACACCATTTTTTGCCTAACTTTTGTTTTGCAGTACTTAAAGCACCTCCAATGGCCGGAGTCACGATTTTTTTGTGTGTTTACTGGTATATTTGTTCATTTTTTTGTGTATTATTTACAGAGTTGTCAGTAGCTGGTGCTAATGCTTTAACAGCATTCATTTTTCTCTTTCATTTTCTCTTTTCATTTATACATTTCTTCTTTCTTTTTTTTATCAGTGGGAAAAGAGTGACAGCATCTATGAGGAGCCTGAAACTGATCACATCTATGAGGTTTTGCCAAATGTCTACCTTACAGTAATAATCATCAAAGACATGAGAATTAAAGAAGACATGTCACTGTTAACACACATTGCAGCTGTGTGTCTTTTACATGAAAAAGTGCAAGCAAGAAACAAACAGGACACAGTGTCCCTCGCACCACTGAGCTCTTAACCACAATTGTATTTTCTTCTTCATTCTATGCAAACCTCATGTTTTTTCATGTATGAACATACTATACACAGTAGGCTATCTGGAAGTTCCTCTGAACTTTTATTTGATTTTTTTATAGGAATAACGAAACGTTAACTTTGGGAATTAGCATTTCTGGGTTGGAAATAGATTTTATTGCTTCAGTCTTGTTGCAAAAATCATAGAAAATAGTTTTTATGCTGCATCTTCTATACAAAAACTGTATCTCAGGGTGCTTTACACGGCTGTACAAGAAAACAAACACTGTGACATTTAGCAGCTGCACAACTTTATCTTTGAGTCATGTCTGAAGCAGTGGCTATGCAAATTAAAGCTCTGGCGTACTTTACAACTTTACATCACATTGTTGAGTAAATACATGTGTAGGAATCATCAAAGCCACACAGGACACAAACGTACACATGTAGCATGACTAAAACTGGCTTGTCTCCCTCTCTCAGGGTTTGGCGATTGAGACATGTGGCGGAGGTCTGTATGAGGAACTTACTGTGTACGCCCAGGCTGAAGGAGCAGAGGCCCCATGGGAGTGAAACGGGCATCACTGAACTACTTTTCACACCACCTCAGCAGTTTCACAATAAGTACTGATTATACGTTCATAATTACAAGTTTTACTTTGTACATAGTACATTGGGTCCTTAATGGGCTCGCTATGGAGATGGAGATGTGCCATTTCTAGCTTGTTTGTAAATGTGCAGCAGTATACTTATTCTTAAATGCGTGATATACAGTACTGTGCAAAAGTTTTAGGCACTAAAGGTAAAGTGAGGGTGCTGTCAAAAATAATCCCATGATTATTTTTTTATTCATCAGTTAACCTCATGCACAGTACAGCAAAACAGAAAACACCTAAATCAGATCAGTATTTCGTATTATACCCCTCCCACCACCTCCCTTTTCCTTTAAAACAGCTCCAGTCCTCCTCAGTACACCTGTACTTAGGTAGTTTTTTCCAGCATCTTGGAGAAGCTGCCTCAGTTCCTCTGTGGATTCAGGCTGTCTCAGTGACTGCTGTCTCTTCATGTAATCTCAGACTGACTCTATGATGTTCTGAAAGGCCTAAAACTTTTGCACAGTACTTAATGTGTTGTTTATTTTGTGCTATTTATGTATTCAGTGGTGGAAAAAGTATTCAGATCCTTTACTTAAGTAAAAGAACCAATACAACAATGTAAAAATACTCCATTCCAACCAAAAGTCCTGTATGAACAATCCTACTTAAATAATGGTACAAAAGTAATAACAGCAAAATGCGCTTAAAGTAAAAGTACTGGTTTGATCTTTCTGACTGATTATATTATTACATACGACATCATTAGATGATTAATACTGAAGCATCTGTGTGTTAGCAGCATGTTACTGTTGTAGCTGCTGCAGGTGGAGCTAGTTTGGACTACTTTATATACAGGGATGCCAGCTCAATCTGAGGGATTGTTAGATGATTAATGGAAAGGAAAGCAGACAAACAAAGTTTTTGATCCACAAATCTGTCTTCAGTTTTTGGACTTTTTCTCTAGTCTTTGACTTTTACTGACGTATTGTATCTTTGAACCCATATTGAAATGAAAAGTATTTGTTAAACATCTGAAATGTGACCCAAAATACACACTGCTTTTTGTTAGGTTGGAAACCACTGATTTAATCTTTAACGATGTGTCATATTTAAATGCTTGTTATGTTATCCGTTGTGTAAAATCTTCATCTTTAAGGTAACGAGTGAATAAAACTGTCAAATAGATAAAGTGGTGCTGAAAGTACAATATTTCCCTTTGAAATGTAGTAGAGTGGAATTATAAAGTAGCATCAAATGGAAATACTCAAGTAGTGCAGAATTGTACTATACAATGCAGTATTGGAGTAAATGTACTTACTTTCCACCACTGACTTTATTAAATTAATCTGATGTTATTTGAAGTCCACTGAAATGTAAATAATTACATGGCAACAGCTGAAGTTTCAGCTGACATTTTTGGTGCTTCCAGGGTTTTTTTTAAACATAAATTGTGTTGTATATAATTTCATAGTGACTTTTCTAACTTGACTGTTTAACGTCCGTTTTATCTTGTACCTACAGGAGGTGTAAGAATGAGTTTATGACAAACTGTTGTGAGAAGATGTCACACAAATTTGGTGTTAATAAGGCCCAGTTTGTTCTTGTTGTTCGGTTATATTAAATTGGATGTTTTGTTTGTTTTTTGTTAAATTTGTGTAACCGATTAAAAACCATAAACACATTCCATTTATAGGAGAAAGTCTTATTTTTATTGTCAGTTAAACATGTCATGTTCAAGATAAAATAACATTTTTAATGCTCTATGCTTTATATAGCAGATCATCCAATCAACAAATTAATAAATGCAAGAGAAAACAAAGTACATAAATAAGCTATAAATAGATAAATAAATAAATAAAATAATAAATAAATAGCTCAATCACTTAGCAAATGAATGAGGAGATTCTTGGTCTGACAGGTGTTAGTTGATGGTGAGCAGAGATGAAACCAGCTGGTGAGCTCTCATTAGATGGGTTTTGATTTTCTTCCTGATCAGCTCCCAGGATTCAGCACTGTGGCCCTACACACACACACACACACACACACAATATTATCATTAGAAACATCGCTAGATAGATAGATAGATAGATAGATAGATAGACTTACCATTCGTTCTAGGACGTGGCCTGACAGTCTCTTGAAATACATGTGCAGCTTCTTGTTCTTCTTCTTGTGGCTGTGGCTCCCAGTCTAAATGAATCAAAGATCAAAAATCATGTTTAAAAAAACACAACTGACTCTTTCAGTCAACAGGATGTGGAGGAAGAGAAATCAGTCAGAGAGTGCTGATGCATTCAGTTTGAAATGTAAGGGAACAGGTGAGGCTGTTAATCCACCCTGACACTTACACAGGAGTGAAGGTTTCCGGGAAAAATACAAAAGATACATGTTATTACTGTATAGCTGCATTTCTGAATCAGAAATGTGTGACATTATAAAGGAGGATAATGATCAACAATCATATCCATTGTTAGAAAATAATATTTGTTTGATTTCCTACAGATTCACTTTGTCTTTAAAGGGACAGAAAACATTCCCTGGAATAAACAGGAAAAATACCAAATAGTCAAATTCTCCTCCCTGGATGAGATTTTAAAAACATACACAAACTCTGTCTCTGTCTTTGCTCTGACTCTGGTATAAAATGTCTTCAGCAGTTTCAGATGAAGACCTGACTCTTTAAACTGAGAAATGTAAACACAGAGCAGACCTATCTGTGTGAACAGTTGATTTAACTGAATATAAGCTTTGACTTATATTCAGGTAGTTTTACTCTCAAAACAACTTAGAACTAATTTAGCAAACAGTTAACTTCAGTTAACTCCCATTTTTAAAAGAAGATTTTGTAAGTTTTGCTGAGGCAAACAGCGCCCTCTGCAGCCACAAGTGGTAATTACAGGACGCTGGGGCATTAAATTCTGTTGGGCTCAGAGAGTGAGCAGTTACAGGTACTGGAAGCACAGGACCCCTACAGCAGGGGCGTTGCTTGGCATAAAGCCTGAGCTCTACTGGGCCTGTGCCCCCCCCCCCCCCCCAAATCTCTCCCATCTGGATTATCAGATTGTTTGATTGGTGATGTCATTTTACTGCGATATCACCAGGGAAACGGGTGATGAACCAATTACAGAGCTGAGAAGTGCTGACGTCACGCGTGATGTCACCAGTTCTCACAAACCGAGATGGTATCTAGAGCCTCTTCACTGCGTTTACTTCGTACACTCTCCTTCACCGGAGGAGACTCGGGGTGACTGGTGGTCAGACGCCAGGGTCCCGGCTGCAGGCCACGGCAGCCCTGGACCTGAGTCGGATGCATCCATCCATGCATCAGACCATGACGTATACATCCGTGTAATGTATTTCCCGTGGTCTCGACTCGGCCTCTGCGCATCTGATCTTCAGATGCGATCTGAGCACCAGACCTAGAGGCGCAGGTGCCTAGAGTCCCTGTGGTGAGGAAGTGGACCCGCGGACTGACTGTCTGACAGTCGGTCCGTTGAAAGGGGGGGGGGGGTCTCCCCTCTCTCTCCCTCCCTCCACACACAAACACCAACATAACAGATTTTTGCTGTTTTTACAAAAACAGTAGCAACTGTAAATTTCAGCAACGCCGAGATACCGTTCATTTTACACTAACATAATGGCAGCCATCTGTAGTTTGTAGTAACGTCCGAATGCCAGTAGATGGCAGTAGCATACTGTATAGCTGTAAATATTTATTGATAATCAATTCTCATTTTTCTGTTATTTCTATATGTTAATGTTACTGTTTGTCAGTAAAATACAGTTGAATTTACAGCCTATGTGTGGAAGAAATAGTTACAGAATGTTGTTTTGAGGCAGCAGAGGAACTTGCATGTGCATACTGTGTGATGAGTTTTGAAGAAGTGAACTCAGTATTGAGAAATGCATGTTAGCAACTGTAAAAATAGATTAAAAAAAAAAAAAAAAAGTTTAAAAAATACATAAAATACTGCATGCTTTTTGTTGATGCAACAGGAATAAAAACAAAAAACATTTTTATATTTGCTGGTAGAAGAACAGATTTTATTGGTTATAGCATGAAAAAAAATTCAAATTTTCTCAGCACACATTCAAACAATAAATAAGCACATTGATCAACTTAAAAAATAAACATTCAACAGATCAACTGATAAACAGACAAACAACTCAATAAAAAATATATTAATGAATAAATAAATACCTCAATAAATAAATAAATCTGTTTTAGTTAACTCCAAAAAATAAATACATGAGTAAACAAACAAGGCAGTACATAACTAAGCAATAAATAAATAAATAGCTCAATCACTTAGCAAATGAATGAGGAGATTCTTGGTCTGACAGGTGTTAGTTGGTGGTGAGCAGAGATGAAACCAGCTGGTGAGCTCTCATTAGATGGGTTTTGATTTTCTTCCTGATCAGCTCCCAGGCTTCAGCACTGTGGCCCTACACACACACACACACACAATATTATCATTAGAAACATCAGTAGATAGATAGATAGATAGATAGACTTACCATTCGTTCTAGGACGTGGCCTGACAGTCTCTTGAAATACATGTGCAGCTTCTTGTTCTTCTTCTTGTGGCTGTGGCTCCCAGTCTAAATGAATCAAAGATCAAAAATCATGTTTAAAAAAACACAACTGACTCTTTCAGTCAACAGGATGTGGAGGAAGAGAAATCAGTCAGAGAGTGCTGATGCATTCAGTTTGAAATGTAAGGGAACAGGTGAGGCTGTTAATCCACCCTGACACTTACACAGGAGTGAAGGTTTCCGGGAAAAATACAAAAGATACATGTTATTACTGTATAGCTGCATTTCTGAATCAGAAATGTGTGACATTATAAAGGAGGATAATGATCAACAATCATATCCATTGTTAGAAAATAATATTTGTTTGATTTCCTACAGATTCACTTTGTCTTTAAAGGGACAGAAAACATTCCCTGGAATAAACAGGAAAAATACCAAATAGTCAAATTCTCCTCCCTGGATGAGATTTTAAAAACATACACAAACTCTGTCTCTGTCTTTGCTCTGACTCTGGTATAAAATGTCTTCAGCAGTTTCAGATGAAGACCTGACTCTTTAAACTGAGAAATGTAAACACAGAGCAGACCTATCTGTGTGAACAGTTGATTTAACTGAATATAAGCTTTGACTTATATTCAGGTAGTTTTACTCTCAAAACAATTTAGAACTAATTTAGCAAACAGTTAACTTCAGTTAACTCCCATTTTTAAAAGAAGATTTTGTAAGTTTTGCTGAGGCAAACAGCGCCCTCTGCAGCCACAAGTGGTAATTACAGGACGCTGGGGCATTAAATTCTGTTGGGCTCAGAGAGTGAGCAGTTACAGGTACTGGAAGCACAGGACCCCTACAGCAGGGGCGTTGCTTGGCATAAAGCCTGAGCTCTACTGGGCCTGTGCCCCCCCCCCCCCCAATCTGTCCCATCTGGATTATCAGATTGTTTGATTGGTGATGTCATTTCACTGCGATATCACCAGGGAAACGGGTGATGAACCAATTACAGAGCTGAGAAGTGCTGACGTCACGCGTGATGTCACCAGTTCTCACAAACCGAGATGGTATCTAGAGCCTCTTCACTGCGTTTACTTCGTACACTCTCCTTCACCGGAGGAGACTCGGGGTGACTGGTGGTCAGACGCCAGGGTCCCGGCTGCAGGCCACGGCAGCCCTGGACCTGAGTCGGATGCATCCATCCATGCATCAGACCATGACGTATACATCCGTGTAATGTATTTCCCGTGGTCTCGACTCGGCCTCTGCGCATCTGATCTTCAGATGCGATCTGAGCACCAGACCTAGAGGCGCAGGTGCCTAGAGTCCCTGTGGTGAGGAAGTGGACCCGCGGACTGACTGTCTGACAGTCGGTCCGTTGAAGGGGGGGGGGGTCTCCCCTCTCTCCCTCCCTCCCTCCCTCCACACACAAACACCAACATAACAGATTTTTGCTGTTTTTACAAAAACAGTAGCAACTGTAAATTTCAGCAACGCCGAGATACCGTTCATTTTACACTAACATAATGGCAGCCATCTGTAGTTTGTAGTAACGTCCGAATTCCAGTAGATGGCAGTAGCATACTGTATAGCTGTAAATATTTATTGATAATCAATTCTCATTTATTTTTTTCTGTTATTTCTATATGTTAATGTTACTGTTTGTCAGTAAAATACAGTTGAATTTACAGCCTATGTGTGGAAGAAATAGTTACAGAATGTTGTTTTGAGGCAGCAGAGGAACTTGCATGTGCATACTGTGTGATGAGTTTTGAAGAAGTGAACTCAGTATTGAGAAATGCATGTTAGCAACTGTAAAAATAGATTAAAAAAAATAAGTTTAAAAAATACATAAAATACTGCATGCTTTTTGTTGATGCAACAGGAATAAAAACAAAAAACATTTTTATATTTGCTGGTAGAAGAACAGATTTTATTGGTTATAGCATGAAAAAAAAATTCAAATTTTCTCAGCACACATTAAAAAAAATAAATAAGCACATTGATCAACTTAAAAAATAAACATTCAACAGATCAACTGATAAATAGAAAAACAACTCAATAAAAAATATATTAATGAATAAATAAATACCTCAATAAATAAATAAATCTGTTTTAGTTAACTCCAAAAAATAAATACATGAGTAAACAAACAAGGCAGTACATAACTAAGCAATAAATAAATAAATAGCTCAATCGCTTAGCAAATGAATGAGGAGATTCTTGGTCTGACAGGTGTTAGTTGGTGGTGAGCAGAGATGAAACCAGCTGGTGAGCTCTCATTAGATGGGTTTTGATTTTCTTCCTGATCAGCTCCCAGGATTCAGCACTGTGGCCCTACACACACACACACACACACACACACACACACACACACACACACACAATATTATCATTAGAAACATCAGTAGATAGATAGATAGATAGATAGATAGATAGATAGATAGACTTACCATTCGTTCTAGGACGTGGCCTGACAGTCTCTTGAAATACATGTGCAGCTTCTTGTTCTTCTTCTTGTGGCTGTGGCTCCCAGTCTAAATGAATCAAAGATCAAAAATCATGTTTAAAAAAACACAACTGACTCTTTCAGTCAACAGGATGTGGAGGAAGAGAAATCAGTCAGAGAGTGCTGATGCATTCAGTTTGAAATGTAAGGGAACAAGTGAGGCTGTTAATCCACCCTGACACTTACACAGGAGTGAAGGCCGTCAGCCTGCTGGGTCACAATGTTGACAAAGTCCTTCACTGTGCTCTCCTCCCATGATGCAGCGCTGTGATCCTCCTCAAACAGGACGGCCATCTCCTCCAGAACCTGCACTGTGAAACCAAGTTTATCCTCAGCCTGGAGGAGGAAGAAGAAGAAGAGTAATCAGATTACTACAGGGACACATTTCTGACAGTGTTTGACAGCTGAAGTTGAGCTGATGACTCACTGATGCTTTGGACGCCTGGCTGTACAGATCATTAGGGAAGGCCACAGTGTCCTCCACTTCAGCATCCTCAGTGCTGTTAGTGGAATTATTCACCTGCATCACACACACACACACACACACACACACACATCATGTGTTGAAGTAAACACACAGTGAACTCACTCAGTGAAGATAATTCAGTGACTTTAAACAACACGTGAACAAGTGAACTCACCATGGTATCTAGTAGATCCAAAGAGTTTTCACTGTACTGTCTGAATTTATGATCCATCCACCTGCAGCTCAGTGAGGAGCCTGCACTGTACAGAGCCAGAAACAGGCAAACAAACAAAATCCTGTTCAGCATTTTTTCTTTTTGAAAAAGGTAGAAGTCTCCTCTGTATAGAGCAGGTTGAGATGTGTCCTGGTGTTGTGTTGGAGCAGACCTGCAGGGCCTCATTTATAACAGGACGCACCTATTTCATTTTCCTGACTTAACACCTGTGGGAAACACTGGAGCTGAACTGTGGCTTTCAACACGGCTTAAAGTTTAAAAGTCAGAATCAACCTCAAAAGACACAGCGTCACACATTTGAATCAGTGTCCTGGTGAAAGATTTGATCCCACAATAATAATGTAGTTTCAGATATATTAACAGCAGAAGCTGAAATACTGCACCAGGTTATAAAAGTATACAGGCAGGCCAAATAAAGTATAATACAGTAATACCAAGTATTGATATTAATGTATTAAGTAATGTTGAAATTTCATAAAAGCATAAAAACACACAGATCACTATAAATTACTTCACATTTATCAGGTATGGAAAACTTTGGGAGTGACAGGAAAGTGTTGCAATTTTTTGGGAAACATCCAAAATGACGCTTGTTGTTCCTTATTTAAATGTGTTTGTTTACTTGTTGTATATTAAAGATTTGGGGCAAGAATCTGTGCCTTTATTTACCGTTATTGCAGTTGTTACCTTCCGTTCAGTCTGCTGCCTGTCCAGTGAGATGACAATGATGTTTTTTTTTTTCTTTGTTTGTTTGTTGCTGTTGTTTTTAAATATTATTCTCTGTTAGTAGTTCTACCTGGGTTCTATAACATATAAAATGAAATCTGCTGAACTGTGATTCCAGTGTGTCCACATACCGATCATACCACAAAGGGGAACGCGCTTCCGCAAAGAGAAAATGAAAGAGACTGCGGCTTGAGTCACGTAACAGTGACGTTGCTTCTTTGAGATTGTATCACACTTTTCTGAAGAGTGACCGCATATGAATGGATGAGCTTCGTGGTTTCATCATTTCATCCACCTCTATGACATTATCATAGGACACAGCGATTCCTATGTATTGTTCTTGCACGATGTACAGATTGTAGGGGTTTGTGTATTTTTTAAATCTCATCCAAGGACGAGAATTATGCATTTTCCTGTTTATTTCCAGGGAATCTTTTCTGTCCCTTTAAAGACAAATGAATACATATGAAATAAAACAAAAAATATATAATAATTTAGATGATAAGGAAATAAACAAATATCATAGCACAGAATGTTCATACATAATAATACTGTATAATAAATACTATCGAAACATGGAACAAAAGATACATAAAAATATAAACTGTACTAAAAGCTACATTACAAAATAAAAGTCTTCAGTCGCTTCTTGAATTAGAGCTCTGATCAAACATTGAGTGATTTTCATTAATTAATCGATATAAATGTTGTGTGATCAGTCAGTGAACAGGTGAAGGAGAACCCCCTCTCTACAGGCTCTCTGGTTCTCACGGTTCATGCTCCAAGTTCCAGTGAAAACAAGTTGAAATGTCACTGACCAGTTGATGTGAACGAGCGTCACAGTCACGGAGCCACTTTCATTTTCTCAGCAGAGGAACTTCCCTTTACGGCGCCTGATGATCACAGTCACACCTGCAGCTTTAACAATCAATGATTATCATGGATCCACACAGAATTAATGATGCAACTCAAACTCTGAGAGAATGATCTTTATTTTTCAAACGACATTTACGGTCGTATTGGACAGAGAGTAGACTGACAGAGAGGTGATGACTTCAACAAAAACATCGACTGGAATCTTCAAAACACGAAGCAGCTCTGTAAACTAACAAAAGTCAAATAAATCGATCAATGTTAAAATCATTGGAAATCATTATTGGTGACTGGGAATTCATTCAAAGAGTTTCCCAATATTATATTTGACCTGAAAAATCGCTCTAATAATAAAAACCCGATAATAATTCAGTTATTTATAATATCGAACATTAAACTATTGTAATATTATAAATAGTGAGCTGTGATTGAGTTTATGGATTTTTAAAATGTTTTTTTTCTAGTAAAAGCCTGATTTGGTTTTATTATGAGCATTTTAATACGTAGGTCTACGGGGCGTGATTTTTTTTCTTTTTCTGTGATATTTGTTTATTCTTTAATTGTGGGATCAAATCTTTCACCAGGACACTGATTCAAATGTGTGACGCTGTGTCTTTTGAGGTTGATTCTGACTTTTAAACTTTAAGCCGTGTTGAAAGCCACAGTTCAGCTCCAGTGTTTTCCACAGGTGTTAAGTCAGGAAAATGAAATAGGTGCGTCCTGTTATAAATGAGGCCCTGCAGGTCTGCTCCAACACAACACCAGGACACATCTCAACCTGCTCTATACAGAGGAGACTTCTACCTTTTTCAAAAAGAAAAAATGCTGAACAGGATTTTGTTTGTTTGCCTGTTTCTGGCTCTGTACAGTGCAGGCTCCTCACTGAGCTGCAGGTGGATGGATCATAAATTCAGACAGTACAGTGAAAACTCTTTGGATCTACTAGATACCATGGTGAGTTCACTTGTTCACGTGTTGTTTAAAGTTACTGAATTATCTTCACTGAGTGAGTTCACTGTGTGTTTACTTCAACACATGATGTGTGTGTGTGTGTGTGTGTGTGTGTGTGTGTGATGCAGGTGAATAATTCCACTAACAGCACTGAGGATGCTGAAGTGGAGGACACTGTGGCCTTCCCTAATGATCTGTACAGCCAGGCGTCCAAAGCATCAGTGAGTCATCAGCTCAACTTCAGCTGTCAAACACTGTCAGAAATGTGTCCCTGTAGTAATCTGATTACTCTTCTTCTTCCTCCAGGCTGAGGATAAACTTGGTTTCACAGTGCAGGTTCTGGAGGAGATGGCCGTCCTGTTTGAGGAGGATCACAGCGCTGCATCATGGGAGGAGAGCACAGTGAAGGACTTTGTCAACATTGTGACCCAGCAGGCTGACGGCCTTCACTCCTGTGTAAGTGTCAGGGTGGATTAACAGCCTCACTTGTTCCCTTACATTTCAAACTGAATGCATCAGCACTCTGACTGATTTCTCTTCCTCCACATCCTGTTGACTGAAAGAGTCAGTTGTGTTTTTTTAAACATGATTTTTGATCTTTGATTCATTTAGACTGGGAGCCACAGCCACAAGAAGAAGAACAAGAAGCTGCACATGTATTTCAAGAGACTGTCAGGCCACGTCCTAGAACGAATGGTAAGTCTATCTATCTATCTATCTATCTATCTATCTATCTATCTATCTATCTATCTATCTATCTATCTACTGATGTTTCTAATGATAATATTGTGTGTGTGTGTGTGTGTGTGTGTGTGTGTGTGTGTGTGTGTGTGTGTAGGGCCACAGTGCTGAATCCTGGGAGCTGATCAGGAAGAAAATCAAAACCCATTTAATGAGAGCTCACCAGCTGGTTTCATCTCTGCTCACCACCAACTAACCTGTCAGACCAAGAATCTCCTCATTCATTTGCTAAGTGATTGAGCTATTTATTTATTTGTTGCTTAGTTATGTACTGCCTTGTTTGTTTACTCATGTATTTATTTTTGGAGTTAACTAAAACAGATTTATTTATTTATTGAGGTATTTATTTATTCATTAATATATTTTTTATTGAGTTGTTTTTCTATTTATCAGTTGATCTGTTGAATGTTTATTTTTTAAGTTGATCAATGTGCTTATTTATTTTTTTTAATGTGTGCTGAGAAAATTTGAATTTTTTTTCATGCTATAACCAATAAAATCTGTTCTTCTACCAGCAAATATAAAAATGTTTTTTGTTTTTATTCCTGTTGCATCAACAAAAAGCATGCAGTATTTTATGTATTTTTTTTTAACTTATTTTTTTAAATCTATTTTTACAGTTGCTAACATGCATTTCTCAATACTGAGTTCACTTCTTCAAAACTCATCACACAGTATGCACATGCAAGTTCCTCTGCTGCCTCAAAACAACATTCTGTAACTATTTCTTCCACACATAGGCTGTAAATTCAACTGTATTTTACTGACAAACAGTAACATTAACATATAGAAATAACAGAAAAAAATAAATGAGAATTGATTATCAATAAATATTTACAGCTATACAGTATGCTACTGCCATCTACTGGAATTCGGACGTTACTACAAACTACAGATGGCTGCCATTATGTTAGTGTAAAATGAACGGTATCTCGGTGTTGCTGAAATTTACAGTTGATACTGTTTTTGTAAAAACAGCAAAAATCTGTTATGTTGGTGTTTGTGTGTGGAGGGAGGGAGGGAGAGAGGGGAGACCCCGCCCCCTTCAACGGACCGACTGTCAGACAGTCAGTCCGCGGGTCCACTTCCTCACCACAGGGACTCTAGGCACCTGCGCCTCTAGGTCTGGTGCTCAGATCGCATCTGAAGATCAGATGCGCAGAGGCCGAGTCGAGACCACGGGAAATACATTACACGGATGTATACGTCATGGTCTGATGCATGGATGGATGCATCCGACTCAGGTCCAGGGCTGCCGTGGCCTGCAGCCGGGACCCTGGCGTCTGACCACCAGTCACCCCGAGTCTCCTCCGGTGAAGGAGAGTGTACGAAGTAAACGCAGT
The DNA here is from genome assembly GCF_001640805.2 of Lates calcarifer. NCBI lineage: Eukaryota > Metazoa > Chordata > Actinopteri > Centropomidae > Lates > Lates calcarifer. The sequence continues at coordinate 19,857 of NW_026115324.1, forward strand.
GAAGAGGCTCTAGATACCATCTCGGTTTGTGAGAACTGGTGACATCACGCGTGACGTCAGCACTTCTCAGCTCTGTAATTGGTTCATCACCCGTTTCCCTGGTGATATCGCAGTGAAATGACATCACCAATCAAACAATCTGATAATCCAGATGGGAGAGATTTGGGGGGGGCACAGGCCCAGTAGAGCTCAGGCTTTATGCCAAGCAACGCCCCTGCTGTAGGGGTCCTGTGCTTCCAGTACCTGTAACTGCTCACTCTCTGAGCCCAACAGAATTTAATGCCCCAGCGTCCTGTAATTACCACTTGTGGCTGCAGAGGGCGCTGTTTGCCTCAGCAGAACTTACAAAATCTTCTTTTAAAAATGGGAGTTAACTGAAGTTAACTGTTTGCTAAATTAGTTCTAAGTTGTTTTGAGAGTAAAACTACCTGAATATAAGTCAAAGCTTATATTCAGTTAAATCAACTGTTCACACAGATAGGTCTGCTCTGTGTTTACATTTCTCAGTTTAAAGAGTCAGGTCTTCATCTGAAACTGCTGAAGACATTTTATACCAGAGTCAGAGCAAAGACAGAGACAGAGTTTGTGTATGTTTTTAAAATCTCATCCAGGGAGGAGAATTTGACTATTTGGTATTTTTCCTGTTTATTCCAGGGAATGTTTTCTGTCCCTTTAAAGACAAAGTGAATCTGTAGGAAATCAAACAAATATTATTTTCTAACAATGGATATGATTGTTGATCATTATCTTCCTTTATAATGCCACACATTTCTGATTCAGAAATGCAGCTATACAGTAATAACATGTATCTTTTGTATTTTTCCCGGAAACCTTCGCTCCTGTGTAAGTGTCAGGGTGGATTAACAGCCTCACTTGTTCCCTTACATTTCAAACTGAATGCATCAGCACTCTCTGACTGATTTCTCTTCCTCCACATCCTGTTGACTGAAAGAGTCAGTTGTGTTTTTTTAAACATGATTTTTGATCTTTGATTCATTTAGACTGGGAGCCACAGCCACAAGAAGAAGAACAAGAAGCTGCACATGTATTTCAAGAGACTGTCAGGCCACGTCCTAGAACGAATGGTAAGTCTATCTATCTATCTATCTATCTATCTATCTATCTATCTATCTATCTATCTATCTATCTACTGATGTTTCTAATGATAATATTGTGTGTGTGTGTGTGTGTAGGGCCACAGTGCTGAATCCTGGGAGCTGATCAGGAAGAAAATCAAAACCCATCTAATGAGAGCTCACCAGCTGGTTTCATCTCTGCTCACCACCAACTAACACCTGTCAGACCAAGAATCTCCTCATTCATTTGCTAAGTGATTGAGCTATTTATTTATTTATTGCTTAGTTATGTACTGCCTTGTTTGTTTACTCATGTATTTATTTTTTGGAGTTAACTAAAACAGATTTATTTATTTATTGAGGTATTTATTTATTCATTAATATATTTTTTATTGAGTTGTTTGTCTGTTTATCAGTTGATCTGTTGAATGTTTATTTTTTAAGTTGATCAATGTGCTTATTTAATGTTTGAATGTGTGCTGAGAAAATTTGAATTTTTTTTCATGCTATAACCAATAAAATCTGTTCTTCTACCAGCAAATATAAAAATGTTTTTTGTTTTTATTCCTGTTGCATCAACAAAAAGCATGCAGTATTTTATGTATTTTTTAAACTTATTTTTTTTAAATCTATTTTTACAGTTGCTAACATGCATTTTTCAATACTGAGTTCACTTCTTCAAAACTCATCACACAGTATGCACATGCAAGTTCCTCTGCTGCCTCAAAACAACATTCTGTAACTATTTCTTCCATACATAGGCTGTAAATTCAACTGTATTTTACTGACAAACAGTAACATTAACATATAGAAATAACAGAAAAATGAGAATTGATTATCAATAAATATTTACAGCTATACAGTATGCTACTGCCATCTACTGGAATTCGGACGTTACTACAAACTACAGATGGCTGCCATTATGTTAGTGTAAAATGAACGGTATCTCGGCGTTGCTGAAATTTACAGTTGCTACTGTTTTTGTAAAGACAGCAAAAATCTGTTATGTTGGTGTTTGTGTGTGGAGGGAGGGAGGGAGAGAGGGGAGACCCCCCCCCCCTTCAACGGACCGACTGTCAGACAGTCAGTCCGCGGGTCCACTTCCTCACCACAGGGACTCTAGGCACCTGCGCCTCTAGGTCTGGTGCTCAGATCGCATCTGAAGATCAGATGCGCAGAGGCCGAGTCGAGACCACGGGAAATACATTACACGGATGTATACGTCATGGTCTGATGCATGGATGGATGCATCCGACTCAGGTCCAGGGCTGCCGTGGCCTGCAGCCGGGACCCTGGCGTCTGACCACCAGTCACCCCGAGTCTCCTCCGGTGAAGGAGAGTGTACGAAGTAAACGCAGTGAAGAGGCTCTAGATACCATCTCGGTTTGTGAGAACTGGTGACATCACGCGTGACGTCAGCACTTCTCAGCTCTGTAATTGGTTCATCACCCGTTTCCCTGGTGATATCGCAGTAAAATGACATCACCAATCAAACAATCTGATAATCCAGATGGGAGAGATTTGGGGGGGGGGGCACAGGCCCAGTAGAGCTCAGGCTTTATGCCAAGCAACGCCCCTGCTGTAGGGGTCCTGTGCTTCCAGTACCTGTAACTGCTCACTCTCTGAGCCCAACAGAATTTAATGCCCCAGCGTCCTGTAATTACCACTTGTGGCTGCAGAGGGCGCTGTTTGCCTCAGCAAAACTTACAAAATCTTCTTTTAAAAATGGGAGTTAACTGAAGTTAACTGTTTGCTAAATTAGTTCTAAGTTGTTTTAAGAGTAAAACTACCTGAATATAAGTCAAAGCTTATATTCAGTTAAATCAACTGTTCACACAGATAGGTCTGCTCTGTGTTTACATTTCTCAGTTTAAAGAGTCAGGTCTTCATCTGAAACTGCTGAAGACATTTTTATACCAGAGTCAGAGCAAAGACAGAGACAGAGTTTGTGTATGTTTTTAAAATCTCATCTTTAAGTAAAGTAGTTATTGTATTAACTAAGTGTTTTTAGTTCTTCTACAGTGGAAATATTCCATATCATGTTTACTGATGCAATACTGCCTTTATTTCTTTATTGCCTTACCCATTTCTACAGTGATATCACAGTAAAATGATGTCATCAGCAAATAATCTGATAATAAAGATTTTTATCCAGTCCCACCTCAGTGAAATGTGTCACAAATGTTTATATTATAGTTCATGTTTGAATGTTGTTTCTTATAGGATGTGTTTTTTCCCCTCCTTTCCAGAGAGAGTTCTCTCTTTCTTGACCTCCTGTTTTGTTGTTTTATATCAGTGAGCTTTACAATTGAGTAAATTACAAAGTTTAAAATCTTCTGGGTGTAATAAAATATTTTGTTATGTGAATCCAGCATAATTTTCTCTTACAGGACTGTGCAACTCCTCATATCATTCACATTGTAGGAAGCCAATTAGCAAGGCAAGGTTTTTTACAATAAGGTCAGTAACAAACATATGGAAAAACTACAGAAACAATTAAAATTTGTTAGCTATATATAATACAGTGCAATACCCAAGGTCAGTTTACATAATTGTTTTTTATGTGCATCAACTTAATACTGTACAAAAACATATTTAACCAATTCGAAAAAAAAACAAACAAAACAAACTAAACTAAAACTAAATTATCATAAAAGGCTAAATTCCATAACATATATTTTGCTCTCGCTTTCATGCTGTCAAAAGGCTAAGTAAACACCTTAAGTTAATAAAAATGTGCAGTTTTCTCAAACCAGGCGGTGGCGATGTGTCACGGTCAGATTTACACGGAGAGAGGAAGAAGAGGAGTTTCCGGCGGAAGTAGACTGACTCCTCTTCTCTCTCAGAGCTGTTAGTTTGTTGTGCATGCTGAAGTGAGTCTGTGGCTGCTGCAGCTGAAGATCAGAGGCTGAAGAAAAGACTCTTGTCGGTGAATCATGTGTAAAATGCAGGTGGTGAGGACGCTGGTCGCAGAGAGACTGGCTGCAGCTGCGGAGGAGATATTTACTGTTGTGGAGAGGAAGATGCTGCACACGTCAGGTTTGGAAACACAAGATGAAGGCAGTCATTTTAGGCAGTCAACTTCTTACCCCTGAAGCCTATCAACCTTTTATTTAACAGGGCATATGCAAAAAAAATGGGTGAGCGATGGGTGAGGTTATATCAGTTTGCGTGTGCAATGTTTCCTTCCTCCTTCCAGAAATGTTACCTGAGCAGTTGAGGACAGTTGTACAGAAGCGACTGTCAGCTGTTGCTGATGAGATCTGTAGGATCCTGGAGATAATGTTAGGTGAACATGAAGCAGAGGACATCGAGCAGCAATGCCAGCTGCTGGACATCACGACAGGTACACTGTACATGCCATCATGCTTATATTGCAGGAATGATACTTTCTTTTGTAGTTGCAGTTGTTTTTGTCTCTTGCTTCTGGCTTTTAGTTTGTAATGGAAAAAAAGTCATTAGAAGCAGCTCAACAAATGAAAGATAAAGAAAGTCATGGGTAAGGCTTTATTTTACAGTTAGTTCTGCTGTGTTTATTATTGGCTTCCATGCACAGGTTGTATTTTTAATATTCAAATGTATTGTATTGACAAACGGTAACATTAGCATATGGGAATAACAGAAAAAACAATAATAATCAACTTTTACAGCCACACCATGTGCTACTGCCATCCACTGCCATTTGTGCGTTACTACAAACTACAGATGGCTGAGACGTTAATAAGAAGTAGAACATTTAGGACACATAAACGGACAGAAAAGGTGACAGAATGCCTGAAACTTAAAAGTGTGGCTAAGTGACTGACATAGTGTATGAGTGAGTGTGTTTGCATTAATGGTTGGGTTCACTGACTTCTATAAACTTCTTTTCAAAGTCCATTCATTTCAAAGTTGACTGATGTAATCTTATTCTGGGCAGCTCCGTCCAGCCTTGATGCCTCTCTCAGCTTTTATTCTGATGAACTGCCTGAAAAACGAGCGAGCATTCAGTTAATAGTAGTACAAATCTTTTATATAGCACATATTTTCTTGCACGGCACATTAATGTACTGCCAGTAAATGATGTTACATTTTTAACATGCAGGCTAAGGGCTAAGACTTTCTGTGAATTCTCATGTGTTTCACATAGGCCAGGAGCTGGAGAGATTTTTCTTTCAAACACCAAGAGTATATGCTTAAAGGCAAAAACAAATAGGATTCAAGTATCTGACCAAAGGCAGATCCTGTAATCCTGATCCCTATGCGATTTTAAAGATTGCAGATAAATTTACTGAAAATCTCTATACTAATGTAACTCCTGCTTTAATGATATCTGTAGATAGCCCATGGTATTCGTAGCCGCACTGTACCAATTTAATTTTGTGCTTTACGGTTTAGGATCAAGCGGGATTTGAACCCAGCGTACCCACGACTGGGACCACTTTGCAGCCTAAACCCATGACGTTGCCGATATCCCTAAAGCATCAACGGTTCTAGCGGAGTGTTTTACACTTCTCTTTTTGAGTGAACAACTTCCGCTGAATTGACCAATCAGAAACGGTTGCCAGGCGGAGCCGACCAATCAGCGTTTGTCTGCCGATGTTGGCTGGCGTGTGTCGTCACTGGTTGTGACCTGAGCAGGGAGAGCCGATGGCGAGCAGCAGATAGTCTGAAAAATGAGTGAAAATAATGAGTAAAACCAACGTTTGAGTCGTCGCCTCGTCGCCCTGGCTTGTTAGTACTGTGGAAAATTTAATTGCTGAGGACGTCTGGATGCTGAAATAAGCGTTGGAGCTGTTTTTGTTGAACACGAGTGAGACTGGACGCTGAGCACACCTGCGCAAAGGTAAGGCTAACGAGCTAACTAATTAGCAGCGAGCATTAGCATTAGCCATAGTCTTCCTCATTAATGATATCTTTTGGCGGCCTGATTTCCATTTTCAGTGTTTTTGTTGTGTGGGTAAGATTGTGTTTGTGTTTCTGTGACTTAACCTCCAAGCCACTAGTTGTTGTTCCCTAACATGGACGGATGGTAGCAACGTGTGTATCTCTTGGTAGTCTGTTGCAACCATTGAGGTTAATGTATTTGTAATTTTTGTGCGCCATTCTGGTCATTTTGTCACATTTTGTGGCTGTTAACCATCTCGTTGTGATTGTTTTGCGTCTCAGTTCAGTGTTTCCCCTACTGACTGTTTTTGGGGGACTTGGTCAATGATAGCAAATAAACTTTCAGGTGAGCTGCTAGTGCTTTGGCCAGGATTAGCTTCACTGTGGTAGACAATAATTTTTTTTGTCTCTTTGTGATCGTTTTTGATGCTTTTGTTGTTTTGTGCCATTCCTGGTCGTTTTGCATCTCGGTCAAGCTTTTGCAGATGAAGACCCTTTAGGCCACTGTGTGGTGGTAACCTGTCCATGGCCATCCATTCAGTAATTTGTCTGTGGTAACTTGATACTTAATTGAGCACAGTTTTGTGTTAATTACTGGCATGAAAACTAGATTCTAACTCCAAGGCTCCAGATTAATTTTTCCTCTAGTAGGACTGGCGTTCCTTACTGAAAATTTTAGGAGCACCACTTAAATTGACATTCAATGCAACAAATTCAGATCTTTTCCATATTAACTATATTACTAATAAATGGACAATAACATTATATTGTTTAACTTTAAAGGAAAAGGTATTATTAAAATCTGCATGAATGATTTAAGTTGCTCTTTAATATAGGAGAAAATAAAGTAATCCTTCACAATTTTGAGAGTGATCCCACTATACGCAAAAAAAAAAAAAAAAAAATCACAAAATATCACTGGTTAAACCAGACTTATAGCGAAGTAATTTGAACAGTGATTTGCTCATCTGCCTGAAGTCAGGGCGAAGCCTCTAACCAGCTCTAGGGATGAGTATCATTAGGATTTTATCTTTATCCATCTAGACCCTTAAATGTTGAGGGGCTGGTTTGTCTTATCAAGTAAAGTTTATAGGAATTTTCCATATTTTAACATTAACCAGTTAGACCACATACAGATAGCTTTTGTTTTGGCTTCTTAACAACAATTCTCCATTTTCTTAACCAGCCCGCTGTTGTTCTGTTAAACATGTTGGGAGACAACTGTTGAACAACTCTGATTGTCAAGGTTAAGTCAGGGTTTTAGTGTTTTGTTTTCAATGTTGTGTTCTCCTACACTGTCTCTTGTTTTTTAGTTTTGGTGGTGACAAGTTTGTATTACTATTTTTTAAATTATTTTTCAATTGTTTTACTTGTTTTTCTTCCAGGTCTAGTTGTTCAGCTGCTGCAGCAGCCTGGATGGAATTACCAGCTCACCTTACAGAACAAAGAGGTATGTCCTAAAGATTTACCCAGTCTAAAAAAATGTGCAGTGTGCAGTAAAAGTGAAAATATTGGCGTCAAAATTTTGAACACTTAACTTTGTTGAAATGCCTTTAAGCATAGGTTTATTAAACAGCTTTTCAGATTTGCAACATGTTTTTTTATTATCTTAGACAATAGACATCTTTGTTTTAAAATTCTAACAAAAAGTGCAGGGAGCTCAGGGAGCCCTAAAGTTTTCTACAGTAAATAAAGTTTTCCAAAATTTCAATATAACTGAAATGTTTATTTCAGTTATTTGTTTATTTATTTTTTATCTTTCACTTATCTTTGTTTTAAGTTCAAACAAAAACAAAAAGTGCAGGGAGTTCCCAGCAGCATCTCTTAGCTCGGAGCTTCTCCACCCGGCAAAACTTTTTCTCCTCTCCGCCGTGTGTGAGAGCACTGTGCATGCACAGCTTTCATCGTTGATTGGCCCTGTATATAAATCAGATGGTGCTGTGGGTGGGACAATGTTGGCGACAGAGTAGTGACTACAGACAGAGAGGCGCAGCAACATCAGAGCCAAAATAACCCAGTTTTAAATTGATCTCTAATCGGCCGTCGGATTTAAAAAAAAAAAAAAAGTGCCAATAATGGGTCTATCCCTAATCATAATATCTGATTATGTCTATAAAATGTCAAAAACCAGTACCAGACACGTAAGTGAAAGTGTTCATTATGCAGGTAAGAGCAGTATACATGTTTTCTTCTGTGAAAATTTGACAATTAACATAAATAGAAATATCATAATCAATAATAATATATTCCCAAATATTTTTTGTTGTTTGTTCTGAAGGACTTCTGCATTAATTTGTCATAGAAAGTGTTCTGATCTTCATCTAAGTCAAGGGTATTGACAAATATAATGTGCCTAAAATAATAACAAAAAAAATTCTGATCTTTTATGTCTTTATTGAACACATTTATTCAACATTCAAAATGGTAGTGGAAAAAGTAAGTGAACCCTTGGAATTAATAACTGCTTGACACCCCCCCCCCCCCCCCCCCCGGCAGCAATAACCTCAACCAGGCGCAACCTGCACATCATTCAGGAGGAATTTTTCCTAGCAGAACTGCTTTAGCTCTGTCATGTTCTTTGGATGTCTTGTGTATGGCTCTCTTCAAGTCATTCCATAGCATCTCTGTTGGGTTGAGGTCTGGGCTCTGACTTGGCCACTCCAAAGGATGGATTTTGTTTTTCTGAAGCCATTCTGTTGTGGACTTGCTCTGGTGTTTTGGGTCATTGTCCTGTTGCATCACCCAACTTCTACAGAGTTTCAGCTGACATATAGACATTCTCACATTATCCTGAAGAATTTTTTGATACACTTGGGAATTCATCTTCCCCTCAATGATTGCAAGCTGGCCCAAATCGTGATGTTTCCATGATGATATGCAGTGCCCTTTTTATGTCAGATGTAGTGCAGCATGTTCTTTCCAAATAGTTCAATCTTAGTTTCATCAGTCCATAAAACATTTTGCCAATACCGCTGTGGAGTGTAAATGTTCTCTTTCACGTATAGCAATGTTTTTTTTTTTTGTAAGCAGTGGCTTCCTTCTTGGTGTCCTACTATAGACACCCTGCTTGTTCAATGTTTTATGTACTGTAGACTCATGAACATAGATGTTAGCCAGTTCCAATGATGCCTTCAAGTCATTGGCTGTTACTCAGGGTTGTTTCTTTACCTCATTGATGAGTCTTCGTTGTGCTCTTGGGGTCATTTTGACTGGGCGCCCACTTCTTGGTAGAGTAGCCACAGTCCCAAAGTGTCTCCATTTATAGATTGTTTGCCTAACTGTAGACTGGTGAATTTCTAAAGTTTTTGAAATCCCTTTGTAACCCTTTCCAGCTTTATGTAAATCAACAATTCTTGATCATAGATCCACTGGAAGCTCTTTTTGGTGAAGCATGGTTCACATAAGCAACTCAAAATGAAACTCAAAATGTTTGAGTGGTTTTTATCAGTCAAAGTAGCTCTAGTCCACACCTCCAGTCTCATTTTCTTAACAAGACTCCAGGTATGCTAACACCTGACTCCAGTTAGGTTTTTTTTTTTTTTTTTTTTTTTTTTGTTGAGGTCATTAACTAAAGTGTTCACATACTTTCCACTAGCAAAATGAGGTTTTTATGGTTGTTCTCAATAAAGACATGAAAGATCAGAAATTTTTTTGTTATTATTTTAGGCACATTATATTTGTCAATACCATTGACTTAGATGATCACATCACATTTTATGACAAATTAATGCAGAAAACCATGAAATTCTTTTTCTTGCCACTGTATATATATTAGGGTTAAATTGTTGGTGAGGAATAGGTATATATCTTTTTTTCTCTCCACGTTGCTGCAGAGAGGCCTCTCTTTCTCACGCCATCTTTCTTAGTAGTATAGTAAAATAAAATGTGTAAATGACTTGTTCAGCTCCAGGAGCTGCATAATTTCTCTTCATTTTGGCTTTTTTTCAACCAAATTTAGTGCAAATTTCAACTGACTTTGGAAGAGAAAAAAGCAAATGATTACACATTTCCATCCACAGCTGGAGCTGGTGGAGTCAGTTCTTCAGTCAGAGCACTGCTTCTTTTATCTTTGTGTATAAATCAGATTTATTTATTTAACTAGTTGTCTGGTCTGATTAGTCCAGTTTCAGTTGGTCCAGACTGGTTTCTTGGATTTAGAATATTTTACATCTTATGACAGTTTGGACGTCAATACCCAGAAA
>NW_026115324.1:32500-37704 GCF_001640805.2 Lates calcarifer
TACAGTTTCATATCTGTGGTGGACACTTGTTTCTTAATTACCTGGAGGCCTCTGTGTTATGGATCTTCTGCTGGTCTCTGCACTCATGATGAAGTGGTGACGCCTGGAGGAAATCCAAGAGAAATATACAAAGGAAAATTATCAATACACGCTTACCTATTCTTCATCAACAATTTAACTCTAAAACGTACATAAAGTCTAATAACCAATTTAGTATCTTTCAAGAAAAAGCATCATATCCACACTAAGCTGGGATCTATCTTAACTGTATATCAAATAACCACTGAAGCAATCATGTATAATATTATGAACTGCATAATAAACCCTTTCACTTCATAAAACTTGTAGAGGGGCATGGAGTTAAAATCTAGTTTTCAAGCCTGTGTTTGACACAAAACTGCTAAATCAAGTATCAAATCACCAGAAACAAATAACTAATCACTAAAATACACAACGGGATGAATGGATGGACATCGATTACTACAACAAACAGGCCCAAGGGCTCTTCATCTGCAATATACATTTTATCAAACAAAATGGCCACAAAGAAATGACCAGTAACAGACACTACTCTGCCTCAAAGCAGACACACAAAACGAAGCACAACAACCACAATGAGACAAATAGCTGACCATAAGAAGATGCAAAACCTCCACAAACTGACTTCAAATGACCAGGATGGAACACAAAATGTCTAGGTGCTCATATTAGATGTTGGACTACAAAAGTCACTCCAGCTCCCGAATATAACACCTCAAAGGTTCAGGGCAAGGGCACAACCTGGCACAATCAACCTGGTGCTGCATGGGGCTCTAGATACTGAACAGAGAGATACTGAGAGGCCTGCACTTAAACATGCAGCGTTACAGTGTCTATCAACTATATGACATCACCACCAGCAGCTTGCACACACAAGTGAATTAGAGGGCTAAAGCATTTATTTCTACTCTTTATGTTATTTTATACATCCTAGTCTCATTAGGCCTCTTCACTTTATAGCTATTGGTGATTTCATATCATCCAGATTTCAGTCAAAACCTGGTTAAACGTGTGGTTAAAATTAGTTTTACACTTTACCATCTATAATTTCATAATCAGGGATTAAATGTGCAGACAGCATTGATTGGGTCCGCGCATCCCCCGTCAGGTTGTTGGCGGGATGCCGGACGATGAAGCGGTGCACTTTCGCGACCATCAGACACTGCATGTACATCCAAATATCAAATGACCCAGTGTCTACTTTCTTCACAGAGAAAACCGAAAAGATCAGATATGTGGAGACACCAGTGAAACCACACATGTAAGCTAGGCTAGTTGTGTGAAATGACAAACTTTGCTTTGTGAACAAGGAAGGCTGGTCTGTATAAGCACCTAACCTGCTGTAATCCTAAATATCCTTAATGCACAACAATGCTTCTGTCAAACACCAGGTGCTATTGTTATGACCTGCACACCTCAGTCATTGCTCAGTGCCACAAACAGAGCTCCAAATCAAATGTACTGATGTGAAACAGAGAGAGTGGAGGTTCTGAAACCTTGCAAGACGTCTCCAGAGATAGACTGACACAGAGACTTCAGAGTACTTGTCTTACTTCCTATATCTGATATCTGCACTAGTGACACTAACTAAGTGTCAACATGAAGCTGTACCTGGAACATGAAGCTGTACCTGGACTTGGAAGTAGTAAACATGGTCCCTGTCCAGTGTAACATCATCTCCAACGTTGATGAAGCAGAATATTATCTCCATCACACAGGCTGAAGCAACTGAACAAGTAGACCTGGAGAAGACAAGTACAACACTTGAAAAAACTAATAATGAACAACAGTAGTACAAACTGTGTGGGAGAACACAACACTGTAAACAAAATATTAAAACCTTGACAATCACCCTTTGAGTGTCAATTAAATGTTTTAGTTGTAATTATTTCAAACAGTAATCTCAGCTCATACACTGTGGAGGGGGGACAGAATTAAATTTTATTTAACAAAACTACTACCATACTCATACCATACTTTTCATCTGCAACATATCCTGAAAATATATCCCTGAGATACAAAATATCACAAGATGCTAAACCCCCATAATGAAAGAAAAGTAAAATGACTGGGAACAGACACAAAACTACACTGTCTAAAAAACAGACAAGAAATTATCAGATTCAAAACAACCACAGACAAAAAGCTGTCCAGACATGGATGTAAAACAGTCAGACATGCAAACTGTGTCTCTACATACAAAATGACCACAAAGTGACAAAACCTGAGATGTAAAATGATGCAAACAGCCACAAAGTTATAATGAGACACTAAATATCTAGTCGTTTATTTTGAGTATTGGACTGCAAAATTCACTCCAGCACCTGGAGATCAAACCTATGACCTCAAAAATTCAGAGCAGCCGTTTTACTTCATGAACAGTGAAATCAAAATTCTAAATTTGCTGACTCATGATTTTTATGATCTATGGAGTGTTGCCAGATTCTATGTGACTCTTGTGCCTGTCAGGATAAAGCCGACAAGGTGGGGGGCCTGGACAATTATAGGCCAATTGCATTAGCTAGTGTGGTATCTAAAGTCCTGGAGAGGGTTCTATTGGATCATCTATGTCAACACTTTGGTACCACAGACAACCAGTTTGGCTTTAAAGCTAAGCGTCCAAATATATACAAGGCAAAACTCCTTGGTTTTAATAGGTTTTATTGATGCCTCTCACCTAGCACTAAGTATGGGGTAGAACATGATGTACTATGTAATGCTAAAAACAGCATGGTCAAGATATGTAGAACAAAAGATAAGGATCTCAACTTTACTGAATTTTATCTATCAGGGCAAGAGCTCAGTGTTTGTAATAAAATAAAATATCTGGGGCACTTTCTTACAGATGAAATGATGATCATATGTGTAGACAATACGTAAAATTATATGCTCAAGCTAATATGTTGGCAACAAAACTCTATACCTGTTCAGTCTATGTCAAGATATGTCTCTTTAGAGCATATTGCACTCCTCTCTATACTGCCCCCTTGTGGGCCAAGTATAACAAGGCGAACTTTCATAAACTAAGAAAGATGTAAACCGATGCTAAATGAACACAGATACAAAAAAGGTAACCATAAAGAGATACAAACACAACCAGATGCTTAACTGCAACAAACTCAAATTAAAATGACCAAGATGATGCACAAATTACTGAGACACAAAATGTCTGCAACTTGACCATAAAGAGATGCTAAATGACCACAAATGGTTGCAACCAGACTACCAGGGGATGCCCACGTTATTATTATCCGTCCACATTAGGGGAAACTGAACTCATGTCAGAGAGGCGTTAGTCACATAAACACACTCTTGACCACGCTATGAACACGACTGAAATGGAAATAAGCCCATAACATATCATTAAAAGAGAAGGCTAAGGTTAATGCTAATGCTAATGATCGCTGCTAATTAGTTAGCTCGTTAGCCTTACCTTAGTGTAGGTGTGCTCCGGTGTCCAGCCTCACTCGTGTTCCGACGAAAACTGCTCCAAAGCTTGTTTTACCATCCATCCACGTGTTCAGTAATTAAGTTACTCAAAGTGCTAACAAACCAAAGCAAGAAACGAAGACTAGAACGTTGCTTTTACTTCAAAAACTTCCACTCGTTTTTCGACATGATTTCTCCGCCGCTCTGCTCTCCTCTCCTCTCTTCGTGGTCAATGACGACACACGCCAGCAAACGTCGACAGGCGAACGCTGATTGGTCGGCCCACTCTACTCCGCCAGCAGCCGCTTCTGATTGGTGGGAATAATTCTAAACTGGAGTTATACTAGTTTTTTTCAAACTAACTTTATTCCTAAAACATGGAGGATGAGTACAGTGACAGTCAATGCTGTAGGCTACAAATGAGATTTCCTGTCCAAAACAGAATCACACCTCCTAAAGAAAGGATGTTGTTAACCATCAGTTACTTACAGGAAGTGACAACAAAATATTGTTGAAAATAAAAACAAGCAGTATTGAAATGTTGAATAAAATAATAAGGAAATTAAAATAAGGAATTGAGTAAATTATATTCAGCCAGTTTCCTTGCATATGCTCATACATTTTCTAAATGAAGAAAATAATTTTTTTAGTTAATTTGATTGGGGTAATTGTGGGATAGGGCTTTTTTTGTTGCTCGTGCACACACTCTTCACAGGCACTCTCGGGGCTGGTATTTCCATTCTGAATGTTCTTTTCTGTCTTCTCTTCAGACAGACTGCCACTCTCTGGGTTGGACATACCCCCTGATCAGCAGAAACATGAGCAAAGCAGGAGCCCCAGCCAAGTCCAAAAAACATCAGGTCTGCCACAGTTTAAAGACACTTCCACAGAGACAGACTCAGAGTTTATCCACGGTAAACCCTCACATCGTCAGGGCACCTCAACTACGATGGTCACAGAGACTCATGCAGAGCGCTGTGGGCTACCATTTGTTGACCAGGAGGGTCTGTTATCAAAAAATTCAGAAGCTGGGAGTGAAGATAATGACAGTGATAGAGAACTAAGTGAGAAATGGCTTAGATCAACCAAAAGAAGAACATTTCACAGACTGAGACAGAGTCAAGGTGAAAAACTGTTGCAAAATGTGCGGGAGGTCTTTCCATGAAGGTGCTGGTGGGAAGCAACTGAAAAAACACACAAGGAAAATTGCTGCAAGAGACAAGAGCCAAACTACAGGACAGAGCTGTTGCAGAGTGTGTGGGAAGTTTTTCCAGTACAAACGCTCTTTTCTGAAACACGTACTCAAGCATGAGCACAGCACAGATCTGTTGGAGTCTGCGGAAAACATCTGGACTCTGAGGAGAGCCTGAAGAGGCATTTACAAACACACAACGAAGAAAACAGCTGCAGGGATCAAACAGACAGATCTGACAGACAGTCAGAGGGAGAGTGCTCTAATGCTGAGAGTAAAATGGGTGACAGTGATGAGGAGTGGAGGGAAAGTGACAGAACTGACAGTGACGATGGAGACAGTGATAAAGATGAGACCAAAGAGGGACCTTGTATGCGAAAGATTAAAACAAAAATACAAACATCAAACAAACCTAAGAGACCTAAGAACAAAGACTGTAAAGATTTATCTCACATGAAAATACAACTGTAAAGTGTGTGGCAGGAATTTCTGCTACAGAGCTTCTTTTTTGAAGCATGTGCAGGAAGACGAGAGGGATACAGAG